>NW_026111635.1:0-2500 GCF_024679095.1 Eriocheir sinensis
TATATATATGATTCAGTTGTATTACATAAATATCTACATTTTCTTCTATCTTACAGGTGTGTGAACTTCACTTTCGTCCGAGGAAATCGAGTGAGACTTCATTTTTGATGAGCGAACTGGCAGAACACTTACAGCAAAACTGTCAATGCTAAGGCTTCGTACTGGAGCTGTTCCATCAGTATTTTAATTGTCCCTCCTACTCTCTTCATCTGCAACGTTGAGAGAATCCACCTGAGGAAAGGAAGTGCTGAAAGAAAAGGTTGCTCTTCAAGTTGCCATAGCACAAAGCATCGAGGAAGACTTATAGTACCAGCAGCAAAGAAAATTTACAACATTACAGGAACTCAAAGATAAGTTGACATTTCTTGAAAATTATTGACGGTAATAAGTGATGAAGAATCTCTCTCAATATGCTACATCATTCACTCGCCCCATCCAGAAATAAAGTTAGCTCTTGAAATTGACAGTGTTAATGGTAAAGGTTTTGTAAATAATGTTGCTGTGCAAAGATTAGGTGAATACAGCATCCTTCAGCCATTGATGAGATGAATTCTCTTGAACAGTTATTAGAGAACCTACAGAAATGTGACGGTGAAACCTATCCTTCCAGACCTAGTCAAACCATTTTTGCTGCAACTTGTTATTTACTTGCTGACACTCCTTCAAAAACAGTTGCCTAAACATCTCAATACTTTGACAGTAATATGTGAACAACTCCGCTTGATGACTCTACAAAGGATTGAGTATTCACCGGACTTCATGATTTTTCATGCCTTCTGCATAGCTGCTCCCCACAAGGCTATAGATTCCTGAGGAGAACAGGGTATTTCATCCTACCTGCTTGTCAACTATTCGAAGACTGACCTTATCACAAAAACGTGAGTCCTGCATCTGAGCAGCAAAAGAGTAACTTTTGATGTATATAAGAAATAAGTTTAAATTTTTGTCACCCAAGGACACAACTGTAACTCTAATGATTGATGAAATTCATATTAAGTCATTCTTTGACTATAAAGGTGGAAACATTGTTGGGTCAGCTTTAGTGGTACCGAGGCGGCAACCAGTGCTTTTTGTATTTATGCTGAACAGCGTATGCTCAAAATTTAAAGATGTTGTCCACATATTGCCTTCTAAGTCCATGAAGTCAGAAACACTGTTCACCTTTCATCAATACTGTTATACAAGGATTAGAAGAGATTGGTTTCAGAGTCATATGTGTCTTAACTGATAACAATGCCATCAATAGTAAAGCTATGTCCTATTTTTCTTCTTCCGCCAAAATTGTCAATTGCTTACCCACATCCATCAGATTCTTCCAGACCTCTTTTCATGTTTGATTCAGTTCATTTATTGAAATGTATTAGAAATAACTGGCTTGGACAAAGAGATATCAACCAGTCCATGAAATTTCCAAAGTTTTCATTTGATGGCATATTCCCACAGTAAAGAGCACTTGTCATGCACCTTTCACTACTCTAAAGAGGCTTCGCTCTATTGAAGCAAATTCACTTTTAAAGTACGCTTACAAGCTGACTTTAAAATCTCAGTCCCCATCAAGCCTTTAAGAGCAAAATGTTAACTTAGTCATTCAGATTTTCAATGAATATATTATTGAGGCACTTGTCACTATAGGGAAAAAACATTGTTTGCCTTACTATGAAGATGTGGCTGAATTTATTAAAATAATTTATCACTGGTGGACTGTCATGAATGTTAAAAATCCATTTAAAGGTATCCGGCTCAATAATAAATATGCTACTCCTCTAACAAATGCCAGTAATGACGATAAATATTCTTTCCTAAACAATTTTTGTACATGGTTAGAGCACTGGGAGAGTATGCTGGACAGGGGTGGAAGGCTGTCTAAAGAGACATTCAGAGCACTCAAACATACAACCCACGCTATGATGGAAATAACAGACTATTGCATAAATGAACTTAAGCTGAGATACATCTTACCAGGTAAATTTCAAACTGATCAACTTGAGTCCAGGTTTGGACAGTACCGTCAACTATCTGGAGGAAATTATAATATATCTGTTCGACAGATTTTTGAGAGCGAAAAAAGGTTAAGGATGTTATCAGTACTCAGGCTACCTTTTGATGGCTGTAATATCTAACTGGGAGAAATTTGACAATATAGATATGCTCCATACTACTAGATATGACTTTGTCATAGCACCACATGGTATTGAAGACTGTTCCTCACATCTCTCAGTTATTGTATATGTAGCTGGATACTGTTGCTTTCCTGTTTGCAAAAAAATGAAATGCACATTTTGTAGAGAATTGTTAACCTCTAATGAGGAGAATATACCTGACGACCACCTCTACATAATACATGTATCCAAACGACTTTGTCGTTACATTAGTCATGTATAATTATATAGTTGTCGATAAACTCGGCAGAAATTTTGAATTCTCCAAATCATTAAACCAGAGAAAGTTAGCCCCTGAAACAACAGCAGATGCTTTGATTGAAAATGATGAATTCTTCCCC
>NW_026111635.1:7500-167500 GCF_024679095.1 Eriocheir sinensis
GCGCCAATAGTTTACTGAGCAATCGCTTGTGAGGGACCTTATCAAATGCCTTTTGAAAATCCAGATATATGATATCTACTGATCTG
The DNA here is from genome assembly GCF_024679095.1 of Eriocheir sinensis. Taxonomy (NCBI): domain Eukaryota; kingdom Metazoa; phylum Arthropoda; class Malacostraca; order Decapoda; family Varunidae; genus Eriocheir; species Eriocheir sinensis. The sequence goes on from NW_026111635.1 coordinate 7,587, forward strand.
TTTCATCGAACACCTCAAAAACATAACGAAAAAAATCAAGTAAGTTAGTTAAAAAACGAACGTTTACTACGGAAGTCATGTTGCGAATTATTTATTATATTATTTTCTTCGAAGAATGTCACCATATTGTCGCGAATGATATTCTCCACTAACTTACAAACAATCGACGTCAGGCTAATTGGTCGATAGTTTCCTGAATGAGACTTGTCCCCCTTTTTGAAAATTGGTGACATTTGCTAGTTTTCAATCCGACGGAACTTTTCCAGCTGTTAAAGATTTATTGAATATGATAGAGAGCGGTTTACAAATTTGAAGTTTGATCTCCCTTAAAATCCAAGGGGTAATTTTGTCTGGAACAGGAGCTTTGCTTACTTTAATCTTTTCAATTGTGCGTAAAATGTCACTTTCTACGATGAGCACGCCATTAATTTAAAAAAAAATTCGGTCCTTTTAACCTCCGACGTTTGAGGTGATAAACAATCTTCGTCGGTAAATATGGATGCAAAACAGTTATTTAGGATTGTAGCCATTTCATTTTCATCGTTCGTATGGTTACCATTAACAAGCGGTCCGATACTACAAGTGAGTGAATTTTTATTATTTACATAGATAAAAAAATCTTTAGGATTAGGTTTACTTGTTTCCGCTATATATTCTTCAATATTTTCTTGCTTCGTTTTATTAATTTCTCGGTTTCGCGGCGAATTCTGTCCAACTCTAGTTTGTCAGCCTCCCTCTGAGTTGATATGTATCTACTGTATACGCGTTTTTTAAGAGAGAGGCTATTTTGAATCTCGTTATTCCACCATTTGGGTTTCTTCTTAAAAGCTGAACTTCTGTTACGATAGGGTACGCATATGCTTATGGCATTGTTCAATATTGTGGTGAAGGCCTCCCACGATTTATCAATATCTGTTTCGGTCGAAATTACAGTCCAGTCAGAATTATTAAGAATTGATCGGAATCTTACGAAATTCGCTCTCTGATAATCAGGCACCTTTTCTTTACTAGCAGTTACTTTACTTTCTTTCATCTTGATGCTGAATGTGATTGTTTGGTGATCGCAATAACTAAAAACTGGACCAACATTTACTTCGTTAACTAGATCAGCTGCTGTTGAAAAGATAAGGTCAAGTATATTACTTTCCCGAGTCGGTTCTTGAACGTGTTGAAGTAAATCACTTTCTAATAAATTTGTGTATAGGTCGAGCCCTGCATAAGAGTTGAACGGTTCGCCCCATCTTTTCACTGGCAAGTTTAAAGTCCCCCACAATTACTGCTTTGCAACTGCTACTTGTTTCTAATATTAATTCACTTAATGCGTGGTCGATATCTAGAGTCTGCCCTGGCGGTCTACAGATTAGTTGAACAACTACCTATCTTACGAGATTTTTTTTTTTTAATTTCAATGAAGACCGTGTCCACATTGGTTATAATATCTGTTTTCACGGATACTGGATGGAGAGAGTTGTTGATATAAAAGATAACGCCTCCACCCTGTCTGTTCTCTCTTTCATGACCAAAAATGGTATAACCCTGTAATCTATATTCCGCAATGAAATCTCTATTTGAAGTGTCTATCCAAGCTTCTGTGACTCCGATGATGTAATAATGATTTATAGCTGCGAGGACTTCTAAGTCTTCAAATTTGTTACGTAGGCTACGAGCGTTTAAATAGCAAGCTCTAATGTGATTCGAGTCGGGAGTTGCGCGGGTTGAGTGCTCCCTCACGGTGGAGCTGTTGGTGTTCTCCCCTTCGCGTTTTTTGGCTTTCGAAGAACCACTTAGTCACAAAGCAGCCTCCCGAAACGGGCTGCTCCAACAGGGTGTAAGTGATGCCATCGGCAAGGAACAAGTCCGAATCGTAGTAAAAACTGTTCCACAAGTTAGCGAACTGGACATTTTCTTGTGAGCAAAGGGACTGAAGTCTGTTGTTCGTGCTGAAGGCCTTACTATAAAAGCTAGATTCGGCACCGACCCTCGGAAGGATTCCTGAGGTTATGATGTTACTGGCATCCATTTTTCGTTTATACCGCTTGATCATGCAGCGGTATTTATCAAGTAATTCCTAAGAACGGGTTGTCCTTACGTCATTTGAGCCCGCGTGAATGACAAAGAGGGTGTTTCGGTAGGCATTTCTCGTGACATCATCGCACGCTGCAGTGATGTCGTCCAGTCTGGCACCTGGATAACAGAACGTTTTCTGCGGTCGTTTGATGAACGACCACAGAACTCAACCAGCCGGGCACGCACCATGGAGTCCCCAACTAGGCGAGTCTTAAACTCATCCTCCATGGTGTCTGTCAGCACCTGGAACCTAATGAAGGTAGTGGGGGTCAGTAAATGTTTCGTTGCCTGTTTCGGTTTGGCTCCATTCCCGTCATCCTGTGAAGCAGGAGGAGAAAGAGGAGGAGGAGGAGGAGAAGGAGGAGGAGGAGGAGGAGTTATTCGGAAGTCTTTCAGGAATCAATAGATCAAAACTGATGGCGATCTAAAAAAATAAAGTCCTCACTAAACCACACAAATGTAGACCTTCGATAAACACACACACACACACACACACACACACACACACACACACACACACACACACACACACACACACACACACACACACACACACACACACACACACACACACACACACACACACACACACACACACACACACACACACACACACACACACACACACACACACACACACACACACACACACACACACACACACACACACACACACACACACACACACACACACACACACACAAACAAACAAACACACGAAAAAATAACAGGAAAAAAGATGACGGAATAATAGGCTGCCGAAAGTCATTAAACACACAGAAACAGTATTTCCTCATGTACCGTGGGGGGAATAGAGAGATAAAAGGGAAGAGAAAATGTTGTGAGGCGGAAATCGTGTGTGTGTGTGTGTGTGTGTGTGTGTGTGTGTGTGTGTGTGTGTGTGTGTGTGTGTGTGTGTGTGTGTGTGTGTGTGTGTGTGTGTGTTATAGCATTTCTGTAGGTTGGATGAGGTGCAGGAACGAGGTATGGGGGAGGTGGTCACGAGGAGGGAGAGGAAATAAATTGGGAGAGAAAGGAATGCCATCACAAAGACTGGGTGGACGTATGAGAAAGGGAAGGGGTAGAGAGAGAGAGGGAAAGGGCTTATAGGCGGGAGTTGGACAGGGTAGAGAAGGGTAAGGGATAGTTTTCTGGTAGAGGGAAGAAGGAAGGGTGGGTGGGTTTAAGAGAGGGGAGGCACGTCTTGAGGAGGGGGGAGGCGGAGGGTTCAAGAGTGAAAAGGGAGGGTGGGGAAACACGAGTGCGTTTCCAGGGAGAAGAGGGTTAAAAAAAGTAGGGTAGGAAGGGGGAGATGGGGGTGTTTGCAGGGGAAGGGGCGAGGGAAGAGCAGACGGCAAGAATTTTTTGGGAGAGGGAAAACAATGGTGAGGGAGACGAGAGGAGGGATATATGGCGTAAGGGAGGGAAGGGAGGCGAGGCGATTGTTTTCAGAGGGGATGGAAAGTTTTTTTTGAGGGGGTAGAGGAAGGTGTTAGGGGAGGGAAGGGCATTGAGTCAACACTGCCCCTCACACCCAGCTGATGTAACTCCCTTGTACATAAACCACTAGACACTTACACAACCCACGCACGCACGCACGCAAACACACACACACACACACACACACACACACACACACACACACACACACACACACTCCGCTGCCCAGCCTCCTGTGCGAGAGCTTCGTGGCAGAATGGGTGTACAAGGATCTGGCACCCGGGATTGACGCGCGACAGTTTGGCAACATGTGGGCTTCCTCCACCACACATTACCTCACCAACTTCTTAGACTTCAGTTACAAAAACCAAGACAAACGAAAAACATCTGCTGTCTGCACCTTCATTGATTTCCATAAAGCATTCGATTTAATGGATCACACAATAATCCTCTCAAAGGCAGCATCCACTAGCATCAGGGAGTGCCTCATCTCCTGGCTAGCCGCCTTCCTCTCCAGTCGCCGCCAGGCCGTACGTGTGCAGGGAGAAGTGTCCACCTTCCTGGCCCTCACGTGTGGGGTGCCCCAAGGCACCAGGATGGGCCCCTTGTGCTTTCTCCTCCTCATCAACGACGCTCCCTTGGACACCGAGCATTATTGGAAGTACGTTGATGACTCAACCATCGCCATGGCCATCAACAACAACCACCCAAACTACACCCACATCCAGCAAACTATTGACAATCTCCTAACATGGACCACCACCAACAACGTCACAATCAACCACCAGAAATCAGTTACCATGCGGTTTGATTTTTTCACCACCCCCACCCCAGCGCCCACCCTCACACAAGGCGACTCTACCCTCAAACTGGTCCGCTCCACCAAACTCCTTGGCGTTACACTCGACAACAAGCTGACCTGGTATCCGCATGTCAACATTGTGGTGAGCTCTGCCTCATACAGGCTTCACATGCTGAACTGGCAACCACTTTCAAGATGTTTATCCAGCCCAAATTAACGTATGCTTTCCTTGCCTGGTCTCCCTGCCTCACCGCCACCCAGCTCGGCCGCCTACAGAGGGTTCAGAAAAGGGCAGTCAAGATCATCCTTGGCACTTCCTACATCACCTATGACGCTGCCCTCGCTACTCTGCACCTCACCACCCTCGCTACCCAGTACACCACTAGCCATGAGCAGTTTGGCCTTCAACTGCTCAACAACCCCCGCCACTGCGACCTGCTGCCCCCCGACGCACCACCACCTCGATGAGCACTACGCAACTCCAACAAGCTAGTTCCCATTAGAGCGCGCACCGACCGTTATAAGCACAGCACCGTCCCCACTCTAGTCAGGCTTATTACCCACCATTGATGTTTCACTAGTCATGTTGTTTCACTAGTCAATTTTACCATTTTTTTTACAATAATATCCCACAACTTTATTATTGATGTTTTACTATAATAAAAGTCATCTTGTTTCACTAGTCACTTTTACCATTTTTTTTTTTTACTATAATTTCCCCCAACTTTATCATTGGGTATGTTTTCTATTGTATTTTATATTTTCTCTTTTATCATATTACAATATTATTTTACAGTTCTATTACTATTTATACTTTTTAATCTTTAATTCTAATGTATATTTTCAGCCGTTGGCTGCATATGACACTAAATGAACCGTTAATTATTATTATTATTATTATTATATATACACACACACACACACACACACACACACACACACACACACACACACACACACACACACGCAAACACAAACACACACACACACACACACACACACTCACACTCACACTCACACTCACACTCACACACACACTCACACTCACACTCACACTCACACTCACACACACACACACACACACACACACACACACACACACACACACACACACACACACACACACACACACACACACACACACACACACACACACACACACACACACACACACACACACACACACACACACACACACACACACACACACACACACACACACACACACACACACACACACACACACACACACACACACACACACACACACACACACACACTCACACAGCACTGGAAGACAAAATTCGTCGCATGAAAAGTTTCCGTAAAAGATGAGAGAATTCAAACAGAACTCATCTCGCCAGTTCCTCTTCCTCGCTCACTCGAAATAAATAAAAGATAATGCACTTCCCTCAACGCAAAGCCGAACGTTTCCTGGGGGAGAGAAGAGAGAGAATGAGAGAGGAACACCAGCAGGAAAACCAAACCAGCCAGAAAAGCAAAAGAAAACGCGGAAAAGAAGCCCTGATTGGTGGGTGGTGTTGTGAAGTTCTCCAGCGCCTGTTCTTTCTGGTTTTGAATAGGAAAACTTCAAGATTCATGCACAGCCTTTTCATTTTCTTTTTGTATACAAGGGGGAGGAAAGGAATACGTCAACCGTGTGCTTCCCATAAAAGGTTAATGTAAGATGAGCAGTGCAATTCATGTCATATTTGGCCTTTCTCTGTAAATTGGCCATCAGGAGGAAAGATTTCAAGATCCAGCCATTTTTATATTCCGCTAACACGTGGAGAAGTTACACAAGGATGTACAAGAACACAAAGAAACGACAAAAGGCCAGATGGCGTACACGAGGTCGGCCATGTGCTCCCCATAAATCTTACTTTCATGATACGCCGCGTAATGCGAGCCCTAAAAACATCAAATATATTCACCCAACTGTGCATACGCAGATAAGAAGAAAAAAGAAGGCTGGCAAAGATAAGATCAGAAAATAGATGATCAAAATTCCTCGTATTCTTTTCATGAAGACCTGTAAAGGCCAACTCAACCTTCCATCCAAGTAGTTCGTATAATGCAACCTAAGAGAAGGTAAATAGGGACTGCCCAGAAAGGGTGACGGGGAAGATTGTAGAAAGGAAGGGAACAACAAAAGAGATGAAGACCTAACTCAAGATTTTAGAGAGGAAGAGAACAATAAATGAGAGGGAAAGAAAACATAATAATTAAAATTTAAACATCTGAAGTTACAGGCATTAAAGTTAATGCCTGCTATGCATGTGCTCCCAATAAATGTTCCTTCCATGATGAGTTACATGGTGCAAATTCTTATGATGACAAGTCTACCATCCACTCAAATCAGTATATGGGACGGACAAATTCATAAGAGATCAGCTGTGTTCACCTTAAATTCCCTACTCACGTTGCCTGACGAGTACTAACACCACGCTAACCAGCAGCCCACGTCAGTTTACCGCGCAGAGGGAGAAGAAAATTGGATGCCGCGGAGGACAAGTATTGAGGAGAACATCAGCCATGCGCTCATCCGATATCTTGCCGTCATGAGGAGCCGCTTAACCCCAGTCAACCATCCCCACCCCCCTCAGCATGTGCGACAAAAGAGAAACAAAATTGGAGGCCGCTGAAGATAAGTAGAGAGGATTATGGAAGGGAAACAGTGAACGACACACCAGCAGAGCGTAAGCACCGCATCAAGCAACACTTACGTGCTGAGCAGCCACTCGACAGGCTATTTGTCTTCCGAAGTAAGTGCAGGTATTAGTGACACTTCCAGAAGCAGACTGATGACCAAGGCCATAAGGGAGGAAAAAAGAACTAGGATAGGAAGGAAGGGGTGGTCGGAGGAGGTAGGGAAAGGTGAGGGAGGGAGGGAAGAAGGGCGATAGAACACCCAACACTCGACCCATTAATAAGGCGGACACGCAAGGAAATCCATTGAAACGCAACTCCCAGTGTTTGGCTGTAGAGCGAGGGTGTGTTTCAGGGTGGAAGTGAATGAAAGTTTCTAGATATGACCTTTCTTTTCAACATAAAGTCCACTTTTAAACTCGTATTTGTTCAAACCTACTTTCAGAAACTCAAGAAATCACTAGAAGGAAGAATTCGAGTCATTTAAATATGTTCGATCTTGCTTTTTGAAACACACCAAAATCACATTAAATGGACAAATTCGAACACACACATATTCGTTAGAACATACCTTCTGAAACACACACAAAAACACATTGAAGACAGTGTCGAGTACATTCGTATATGTTTGAAGCAACATTTCTGCAGCAGCGGTAAGATACAAGTGACAAATTCGAGTAAATTCGTAAATTCCACACAATCGTAGGGAATTCGAAAAGCAATATGCCGAAAACATAACATATCTACTTGAGCCAATTTTTTGCAGCATCGCCAGAGATTACACCAAATGAGCAAACGCAGGAAAATACGTAAATACACTTATTGGAGCAGCGCCGATCTGGATTTTTTGTTGACTTTGTTTTGTGCCCTTGAGCTGTTTCCCATGCTGTAAAAAAAGGAAAAAAAAAAAACCATTTGAACCTTTCTGTAATATTGCGAAAAAATCCTTATTTACCTGACAAACTCTCCGTCTAAAAATGGTTCATTTTAACAATTCTTTTCAACAGAGCAGCGAGGAATTGTAATGGCCGGACAAACTGCCGATATTTCATTTCCCTCTCGTGTTCCTCTGGGGCGGTATTCTCAGACGCTTCCACCTCGCACATCAACTATTTTCAAAGGTCAAAATGGAAATTAATCGGGCTTTCATGAGTGTTTTTCACATTCATGGTACCACCAGGGCCATTAGACTACACCTGAAAATGCCCGAAACGCCTGCGAAAGCCTTGTCAAATATGTGTAATTGGGAGCCGATAGGTTTGAGAATACGGGTTCTGGCGCCGAGTCGAGTCTCAATCTGCATACGTCGTAATTCCATCTCGAGGCAGCCTCTCCCTTGAGGTTATCGCTCTCTTCGTCAGCAGGTGTCTAGGCATGAAGAAAGTAAGAGAGAAAAAAAAATTATCGCATTGTTACTCTATGCAGTAAGATCTTTACTTATGTGAAACTACTTTGCTATAATAGGGATATGAATGAAGAACTTAAAACTTGCTTTGTGCTTTCCTTTCATAAGTTACGTTGATTAATTCACAGTGCTCGTAACCGCCGCTTGGAGGAGGGTGGCGAGGACTAAGGCAGGGAAGGGGGTGGCAAGGAAGGGAAGGCAGGGAAGGAGAGACAAAAAAAAAGAGACGGAAGGGGAGACAGGGAAGGGGAGACAGGAAAAGAGAAGCAAGGGCAGTCTGTCTTTTCAACGGAGCTCCTTTTCTACATCGCCATTTAGCCATGATAAGCTTTGCTCTTAGTCCGTATTCGTTATAATTTTCGTAGTTAACTTCATCTTAACTTTTTTGCATTTCATTTCTCCAGGCAGAGAAAATTTCATTAAAATACGAATTGACGTAATTACTTTTATCCGCGCCTCTCCTTCCGCCACTTTTCCTGCACTCTCACGGACGCCACTCTTCATTGTCGCATTTTCCAGTTTATATTTCCTCGCTTATGATTTATTATGATGACTTGTTTTATTCATTATATTTTATGGTGCGGTTCTAGCATTTTTCCCATGTTTACCCCTTGTTATTTCCACTCGCCGTTCCTTCTCAACTCAATTTCTCTCCTCCCCTTTCCTCCATGGCCACATTATCTTCCCTACATTTTTTTTCTTTCCCCAGTCCTCCCTTTCTTTCTAATTTTTCCTCTCCATTATTTTCTTCTTTCCCATACCCAACCTTATTTTTTTCCTCCTTGACATGTTTTCCCATTTACTTCTTCCCGTCCGTCGCCACTCCATTGCCTCTGTTCTTCTTGTTCTTGTTCTTCTTCCTCTTGCCATCCGTTCCCTCCACGTTTCAGAGCTCCTCCCCCCTTGATGCCTACCACTTCCCCTTCTCACCCTCCCCTTAGCCCCCACAACCTACCCACATCCTCACCCAGCCCACATTCACACACACACTCTTATACAAATTAATTATCAAAGCTTTTTCCCGTACGTCCCTTGTAATCCTCCACTTCATTTTAATTAACCGCATATTTTTCAATTAAGTCCTTCCCGTGATATGAAAACTATAAAAGAAATACTTATTACGTTATTCAAAACTCCACTTTTACTTATCTCCTTTAGAATTTCCTCCCTCTGTTTATCTTGTCGCACTGATTTTTAACTTTTTTTTTTCTTTTTGTATCTCGAGCACACGTTGTCTCTCATCGACATACGGTCTCATCCGTTTTGTTAACTAACCATGAAAGAAGGACGTTAGTTCGTTTGTTACCCTTCCTTGGTTTAGATAATTCGGTCTTCTTTCTCCTTTTCTTTTTCATCTTCTTTCTCCTTTTCTTTTTCATCTTCTTTCTCCTTTTCTTTTTCATCTTCTTTCTCCTTTTCTTTTTCATCTTCTTTCTCCTTTTCTTTTTCATCTTCTTTCTTCTTTTCTTTTCATCTTCTTTCTCCTTTTCTTTTCATCTTCTTTCTCCTTTTCTTTTCATCTTCTTTCTCTTTTTCTTTTTCATCTTCTTTCTCCTTTTCTTTTTCATCTTCTTTCTCCTTTTCTTTTTCATCTTCTTTCTCCTTTTCTTTTTCATCTTCTTTCTCCTTTTCTTTTTCATCTTCTTTCTCCTTTTCTTTTTCATCTTCTTTCTCCTTTTCTTTTTCATCTTCTTTCTCCTTTTCTTTTTCATCTTCTTTCTCCTTTTCTTTTCATCTTCTTTCTCCTTTTCTTTTCATCTTCTTTCTCCGTTTCTTTTCATCTTCTTCTTTCCTTTTCTTTTTCTTTTCTTCTTTTCCTTTTCATCTTCTTTCTCCTTTTCTTTTTCATCTTCTTTCTCCTTTTCTTTTCATCTTCTTTCTCCTTTTCTTTTTCATCTTCTTTCTCCTTTTCTTTTCATCTTCTTTCTCCTTTTCTTTTCATCTTCTTTCTCCTTTTTTTTTCATCTTCTTTCTCCTTTTCTTTTTCATCTTCTTTCTCCTTTTCTTTTTCATCTTCTTTCTTCTTTTCTTTTTCATCTTCTTTCTCCTTTTCTTTTCATCTTCTTTCTCCTTCCCGTTTCATTTGCTCCCCATCCTTTCTCCTTACTTTCCTTCCTCACCCTTCCCTTGTCGCTTTCCTTATCCTTCCCCACCCCTTCCCTCCTCTTCCTTCTCCCTTCGCCGAGAGTTCCCACGCCACACCTCGCCACCACAAGTCTTCGTCCACTGATGGACAGAAAAAACCGAATCAAACTAAAACAAACGTGAGGAAAAGTTTCTGGATTTTTTTCCTCAACGTTAAAATTTTGCACGCTTATTGTTTGCGTATTTTTTTTATTTCTTTCATTATTTCAATTAATTTATTTTTTATCTTTTTTCCTTAAACATTTCTCACCTAACTCGCATATTCCGTCATGAAATTACTTTACTGTTTCATTAATCCGTGATAAACCTTCGTACATGTGATCCTTTTTCTTTGATTTACCCATTATTCTATTTACTTCACTTCCCATGACATCCGTTATTCCTTTACTAACATTTCTCTTTAACACTTTCGTATACGCCGTTTGGATGTCTTAGCGCCCAGAGTACGTTTTCCCTAAAAGCATATCACTTAAAACACTTTCGTATATCCTGCCATCGCAGCTTAGCGCGCGGAGGACGTTTCCGATGATCAAACGAAGTGAGCGGAGTAAGATTTATGAGTACCTACTACTCGTCCGAGTCCTCATCTGCCTCCATGTGTTAAGTATAATTAATCGTACCGTGCCGTCGCTCTGAGAGGCTACGAGAGGGAGGCCAGATTTGAGGATCACAGGAGAGAGGAAGGGAAAGGAGGAAAGAAGGAATGAAGGAAGAGGGAATGGAAGAAAGGAAGGGGCGATAGGAAGCGATGAGATGAACGGGGGCAAAAGTAAGGAGAGGAAGGAGACACGGATGGGAACGAAAGGAATGCCAGATTTGAGATCACAAGAGAGAGGACGTAAAAGGAGAAGAGAGGGCTAAATGAAGGAAGAGGGAATGAAAGAAATGAAAGGGCGATAGGGAGCGATGAAATGGAGGGAGGGAAAGGTGAGGCGAAGAATTAGGCACGGATGGGAGGATAACGGGTGGATAGACAAGATAGAGGAAAGGAAAGAAAAGATGTAGTAAGGGGGAGGAGGTGAAGGTAAGAGGGAAGAGCGAATTGGGGACAAGGGAAAGAGGGCAATGACAGAGGGAAGGAGGGGAGAGGGCATGAGAAAGGGGCGATGTTAGGAAGGAAGGAAGGAAAGAGAGGGGGAGAAGAAAGCGGAAATGGAAGGAGGAAGGGAAGGGAAGAAGTGAGAGAGAGAGAGATAAGGATGGAAGTGTAAGAGGAAAGTGGAGAGCTGGATAATGAGGGAGAGAAGGAAAGTGGAAAGTGAGGATGGAAGTCGAGGAAGGAAGGAAGGATGTCATGAAAAGGAGGGAATTAAAGAGGAAAGGAGGGAGGGAGAGAGGAAGGGAAGCAGAGAACTAGAGGAGGGAGGGGAGGAGGAAGTCGTCTGTTCCTCTGCCGCCAGACATCAGAGGCGAGGCAACGCATTACTCACATCAGCCAAGTTGACGTTACATATTTTTTTAGTCTCTCCTGCTACATCGCCGCTCCCTCCTTCTTTTCTGTCCCTTCCCTCTGTTTCCCCTCCGTCCCTCCGTTTTTCATTCGATTGTCTTTTCCCCTCTTCATTTTCCTTTGTATTACACAGGAGAGAGAGAGAGAGAGAGAGAGAGAGAGAGAGAGAGAGAGAGAGAGAGAGAGAGAGAGAGAGAGAGAGAGAGAATGTGTGTCATGTAATGTGTTTCAACTTCGCATGAATAGCTTTAAACACAAATCAACGTATAGCAGTACAATGTTATACCGTATACCGCCATAACGACACACAAACAGATATCTGGAACACAAACACGTGGACACACAAACAAGCAGACAACAAGACGAAGGGTGACAATCTTAGACATGTAAAAATAATAATAAATATATTAAAAAGTACACTCCTGCCCATTCCTTCCTCACGAGCAAAGTATCCTCAATAAAAAAACGAGCCTCGCTAGTGCCCGTCTTCAACACAACCGTAAGGAAAACGTATTTTTTTATAACAAATGCAAAACTAATGTCATGAAGAAAAAAATTAAGGTCTATTACAAAGAATTCTAACATCACAGATCTCTCATATCCCCCTTTAACATTTTTCCAGCTACACTCAAACGCTTTCAGATACCTCTGCCTCTTTTATAAATGCAAAACTATCACTAAAACCTTTCCAAAGAAATCCAGACCCCATTCCAGTGAGCGATACCTTTCACTGCAAACTTTTCCCATCACGGCTTCACCTCCTCCAGCAGTATAATCAGTCAGGTGCAGCGGCATATGGAGAGCCAGTTGGGGCTACACCCGCCTTACCTTCCCGGCCTTCCCTGCCCCGCCCTGCTGCGTACCTCCGTGATGTGGTGCACACTGTACACCCACACACGTTCCCGGTGGTCAGGGCGTGAGGCAAGACACACAACAGCCTCACAAGTGTGTGGGGGGGTGGATGAAGGTGACGACAGGAAGCCTTCAACAGAGAAATAGATAAGAGATAATAATAATAATAATAATAATAATAATAATAATAATAATAATAATAATAATAATAATAATAATAATAATAATAATAATAATAATAATAATAGAGAGAGAGAGAGAAGAAGAGAGAAGAAGAGAGAGAGAGAGAAGAGAGAGAAAATAATAATAATAATAATAATAATAATAATAATAATAATAATAATAATAATAATAATAATAATAATAATAATAATAATGAAAGAAGAAGAAGAAGAAGAAGAAGAACAGGTATAACAACAATAACGACACCCCTTCCTCTAGTCTGAGCAGTACTCGTGACTCATGACTGCTGTTGTCTACTTATTTACGGTGAATCAAAGACGACCACCTCATGCAGTAGGAAGGAATGAGCGTATAGATGGAGGAGAGGAACTGGAGAAAGAAGTGGAGAAAGGAAGGGAGTACAGGTCATGGAGTTTGATAAAAGAAGGTGTTGAGTCAATGGGAGGTAGGAAGGAGAGGAGGAGGAAGACGATAGGTGATGAGTGAATCAATCAAATGGGATAGATGTTGTAGTATATAATGAGAAGGAAGGAGCAGAGAGTGAGAACAATAGTAATTATAGACAGAGTAGATGTCGGTATTGCATCGCTTTGCTTGAATTGTTTTTCCGTTGTTTCTTGTTCTCAGGTTAGTTTGTAGCGTGAAGGTTTGGAGTGATCAACGTTGCTGAGCTTGTTCAGGTACTTAAAGACTTGTATCATGTCTCCCCGCAGTCGTCTCTTTTCCAACGTGAAGAGGTTGAGTCGCTCGAGTCGTTCTTCATAGGGTTTCGTCCTCAGTGATGGTATCATCTTAGTGGCGCGGCGCTGTACTCTCTCAAGTAATTCAATGTCTTTCCTGTAAATAGGAGACCAGAATTGCACGGCGTATTCAGGTGGGGCCTTACCAGCGAATTATACAAGGATAACATAACTCCCGGCGTCTTGTATTCAGAAGTTCCTCGATATGAACCCAAGCATTGTATTGGCTTTCTTACAGGCGGACTTGCAGTGTTTTGTTTGTTTCAAGTCACTGCTGATGGTGAGAGGTCTCTATCCTCTTGCACAACATGTAGTGGTTCGCCACCCATGTGGTATATGTGGTTGCTGTTTCTGGATCCGATATGCATTACTTTACATTTGGTAGTGTTGAAGGACATCTGCCATTTTTACGACCACCAGTGATCAGGTCAGGTCTCTCTGGATAGTTTCACAGTCTGCCGTCGTGAGGGCCCTCCACCCACCTTTGTGTCGTCAGCAAATTTTGAAAGATTGTATTTTAATCCTAGTTCTAGGTCGTTGATATATATGATGAAAAGTATGGGTCCCAGCACTGACCCCTGTGGCACTCCACTTGTGACCGGGAGCCACTCAGGCCTGTCCGTTGAGTACAACTCGTTGTTTTCTTTCAGTGAGCCAGTCTTTGATCCACGCTGTCAGATCGTCGCCTAATCCCGCCGACTTAAGTTTCTTGAGGAGTCTTTCATGTGGCACTTTGTCAATAATAATAATAATAATAATAATAATAATAATAATAATAATAATAATAATGATAATAATAATAATAATAATAATAACAATAATAATGAGAAGAAGAAGAAGAAGAAGAAGAAGAACAATAACAACAATAACGACACCCCCTTCCTCTAGTTTGAGCAGTACTCGTGACTCATGACGCCGCTGTGCATTACTTATTTACGGTCACACAAGACGACCACCTCATGCAGTAGGAAGGGCAATGAGGCTTGATGAGGATGTTGGCAAGTGAGATAAGAAGAAGTGGAGGAGTAGGAGGAGGAGGAAGAGGAAATGGAGGAGGAGGACTAGGAGGAGATATGGAAGAGGTAGTTATGGAGGTTGAGGAGAAAGGAAGAGGGAAATGAACAATCAAAACGAAGAGCAGAAGAGAAGTAAGAAGAAAAGTAGGAAAAAGAGAGTAGGATGAAAGTGAAAGTCAAGGAAAATATGAAGGAATAGGAGTAAGATGAATATCAGAAAGTAGAAGTGGAGGAGGAGGAGGAGGAGCAAGAAGAGGAGGAGCATGAGGTAATTGCGTCTTATGCAGAGGGAACGCAGACACGGTCTGGCATCACATCACCCTACTCGTGGCTGTGTGTGGGTGGATGAATGCAACGGATGACACATACACTGACAGAACGACAAGCCGGGGACGGTGTCAAGCTGGGCGAAGGAAAAAAGTTAACCTATATATAAAGGGCAAGGAATGTACATACAAGTAAAGATCACTTTAGTCTTGCTGTGGGTGGGTGGGTGGGTGGACGTTGCTCCTGACACACTGAGGTACAAAAATTTAATCAGTGATGGTATAAGGCCAGGGACAAGGAAAGACAACTAACCAGTTCATAAAGGAAGGGTAACAGACGTTCGGTGATCGGTAAACATAATACACATAGTTGATAAATGGGTCGCTAGATAGATGATAGATACACCAAAGTTTCAAATGATTTATACTCTTGAAATGTCTAAAAGAAATACTAGCTGCTAAATAGGATAAGCTACTCAAAGCCGAACAGAAAAGGTAACGATAAAAAGCAGCTACTTTATAGAACAACGGAATATCCTGGAGGACCGAAATATAAAGAACATTTTATGAATAAACATTTAGTTAATAAATATGCTAGGAGACGCATCATAAATAGATTATAGATATAATAGACAATTAGTAGTTGAAGAAGATTTTTTATTACGGAACAATCAAAATTTAATGGTAGCTTTCAACATTACCAAATTCTTTTTACAATGCAGCAGGCACTTCGTTAGTGAACGTTTTTTCCTTCACGAGCCCAGGAATGCCAAGTCTCGCCGCTGCCGTGGCTGTGGTGCTCAGCGTGGGAAGGCTTTAATTGTAAACACTGCGCCGCCCGTCTCTGTGCCGCCGCCGCTTCCACACACCTCACGTAGAACCTTGAACTCTATCATCACGTTGCTATTTTTATAAGACATCAACCGCCGACATTTTAAAATACTTTAGAGTTACTTTGCTTTCAAGTTACTTTTATTGCCGAGTATTTCATATAAACTGGCAGCATTTCTAAAGACGTGGAACATCAAATCGAAATCATGAGGTAGAGGGGCAGGTATATGAACAAGATTTAATGTTGTTGCTTTTACTTACAAACAGCCGCCACCTCCACTTTACAACAGTTTATAATCACTTTCATATATATACCGTGACCTTTATTACGGACGATTTCACATAAACTTTCGACATTTCTAAGCAGTTGATGGATGAATGCAAGTCATCATTCTTTGGGCATGTTTTACATTGTAAATCAGCTTGTTGCGACCACTTTTATTAATATTTCTGTCTTGTCTTCGTCTGTCTCTAGTATCGTCAAGCAGAACAGCAAAACAAACAAATCCTAGCTACGAGGCAGGGAGGAAGCAGGCACACGAGCAAGGTAACCTACATATGAACACACCGATGAGCGCCAGGACTTGGAGACCTTGCAGTACTTGTCGTTCCTGCAATCACACGTCTAATTATTCGGCTCTTCAGGTGTTAATTACACGGGCGAGCGGCGGATCTAATACTACACCCCAGCCCGTCATGAATATGAAGTCCAGAAGCGTGGACTAGTCTGACGAAGCAAATCATTTGCATGGGCGCCATGAATCTACACCCTTTACGGCAGTCATTATAGGAGGCACGACGAGGCTACGCATGTCATGCCCGGGAAGGAAAAAGGAGTGAAAATGCTTTATGTTCTTATTCTGCCGATTAGACTCAGACTTGTAATCCTGAGAGGATGAGTGGGTGGGTGAATAAACGGAAGACGGGCGAAAGAATGGATGGAGGGGAGGATGGATGGATGGATGGATGGATGGAAGATGGACAGATGGATGGATGGAAGACAGATGGATGGATAGAGGGATGGATGAATGGAAGATGGATAGATTGATGAATGGATGGACAAATGGATGGATGAATGGAAGATGGACTGATGGATGGATGAATGGAAGATGGAGAGATGGATGGATGAATGGAAGATGGACAGATGGATGGATGAATGGAAGATGGACAGATGGATGGATGAATGGAAGATGGACTGATGGATGAATGGACGGAAGATGGACAGATGGATGAATGAATTGAAGATGGACAGATGGATGAATGGAAGACAGATGGATGGATGGATGGACAGATGAACAGGTAGATGGATAGATGGACTGATGTTAGACGATGTATGTATGCGTGAATATATGTATGTTTGTATGTATGTATGTATGTATGAATGGATGAATGGATAGATAGATGAATAGATGGGTGGTCGGATAGATGAATGGACAGCTAGATGGAAGGATAGATGGCAGGATGGATGAATAGATGAATGGAAGGGCGGATGGAAGGATGGAGAATGCTGGCGATAGCCTACTCATTTCAGTTCAAATATTAAGCTTTCCCTGGAGTCATTAATTCAACGTATTTAATTTTTATTCCTTTTTAATAGGAATTTTGTATCATTTCCACACCACATAAGTTAAAAAAAATATATATAAAAAAGGAAGCATGTTATCAAAGGGTAGCAACTCTCAACGATAAATAGAGTTTCGAAAGGGTAATGTTTTGACTTTTGAGAATATTTTTTTCATCCTTAATTATTAATATTTTTTCTTGATTCAAAGCATATCCCAGCAGAGCGCGTCCGTAAAACACCTGATTCGGCGTGTCTCTCCTAAAAATTAAGTTTGCAGGACGTCACTAAAAAGAATTATATTACATTCAGACACAAATTACGCTTTCAGGTCGTGAAATTATGTGTTAGATTCATCGTGACGGGAAAAGTCGAGTCGAGAAAATTAGTCAGAAGAAAAAAAAACGTCATGTCCGTGATGTGCAAGTATTCTCCTGGACGACAGACTAAAACATTAATAAAGTAAATAAAAACACAGACATGGGGAAGAAAACAAGGATATCTAAAAAAAAAAACCATGAAAGGAAAAAAAAAAGATATGAAAAAAATAAATGTATATGAGTATCTGGACAAATTATTGCTCGGTTAACAGAAATAGCTAACAAGACAAAACATTTCGGTAAAAGAAAAAGGGAGATAGCTAAATAGATAAACAAGATAGATAGATAGATACATCAAGATAAGTAGACAAAAGAAGCTAGATAAACGAATGAGAGCATACGAAGCACATCAAAGGTAATATAGCGAGAAACAGCAAGGACGTGTTCAAAGATACTTATAGATAACATGACCTTCCTTACGACGGGCATGGCACCTTGCTCGCCTTCACCACCACCACCCTCCCTGGCCGCCTCCCAGTGCCCGTCTGTCGCCACATTTAGCGCCCCTCAGTAGCTTGTCCGCCGTGTTTGGAAAAGCGATCAGTGCACAGCGACGGAGCTTCAAGGGCATCAAGGCGCTGAGGGCATGTCGAGAGCCGTGTATCAGGGACGCGAGCACCTCAGACTCCCCAGGCGACATCACTTTGTTATATCGGCCCTCATTCTCCTCCTGCTCCTCCTCCTCCTATTAGACTTCTTCCAAGGTATATATAAAAACTGGGATGCCCACATCCCCAGTGATGTTATACACCTGGACTTTCAGAAAGCGTTCGACAAGGTACCGCACGAGCGACTCCTTAAGAAACTGCACTCGGCGGGCATTGGAGCCAATCTGATCGCGTGGATAAGAGATTGGCTCACCGACAGAAAACAACGAGTACTACTCAACGGACAGCCTTCCGATTGGCTTCCAGTCACTAGTGGAGTGCCTCAAGGGTCAGTGCTGGGACCCATTCTCTTCATCATATATATCAACGACCTCGAATCAGGACTGAAATCCACAATATCGAAATTTGCTGATGACACTAAGGTGGGGGGAAAGGCCCTCACAAAGACCGACTACGAAATCATTCAGAAAGACCTCAATCACATTATCGAATAGTCGGAAAAATGGCAAATGTCCTTTAATGTTGACAAATGCAAAGTCATGCACATTGGGTCCAGAAATAGTAACCACACATACATCATGAATGGGAGACCTCTGCAAGCGATGCAGGAGGAAAAGGATCTTGGAGTCACTATCAGCAGTGACCTGAAACACGCGAATCACTGTAAAAAAGCATACAACAAAGCCAACATTATGCTCGGGTTCATAGCGAGGAACTTCGAGTGTAAAACGCCAGACGTGATGCTATCCTTGTATAATTCCATGGTAAGACCGCACCTCG
Organism: Eriocheir sinensis; assembly: GCF_024679095.1. Classification (NCBI taxonomy): domain Eukaryota; kingdom Metazoa; phylum Arthropoda; class Malacostraca; order Decapoda; family Varunidae; genus Eriocheir; species Eriocheir sinensis. The sequence goes on from NW_026111635.1 coordinate 26,762, forward strand.
AGTATGCAGTACAGTTCTGGTCTCCTAATTACAGAAAGGACATTGATTTACTGGAAAGGATTCAACGACGCGCCACGAAAATGATACCAACCTTAAGGGCTCAACCGTACGAGGAACGACTCAAGCGACTCAATCTCTTTACACTGGAGAAAAGACGCCTACGAGGAGATATGATTCAAGTCTTCAAGTATCTGAAAAAATTCAATAACGTCGATTACTCCAATTTCTTTGAATTGCAAACCAACTCAAGAACTAGAAATAACGGTTTACCCATTCAGTCGAGTCGATGTAACACAGACATCGGAAGGAGTTTATTTTCAAACCGAGTCATCCGTCACTGGAACAATCTTCCTTCAGAAGTAGTAAATGCGAATACTATCAACTCCTTCAAATATAGAATCGACCGTCACTTCGCTGCGTCGGGAGTAAACTGAATATTGAGTTGCTTTCATCTGCTCCTCAATATCGAGGTGCTTTCATCTGCTCCTCAATGTCGAGGTTGTTTCATCTGCTCCCCAGGCCCCAGGCTGTCGAGCAGATTAAATCACCAAAGCGGGCAACCTCGTAATGAGCCAATAGGCTTTCTGTTGCCTGCGTTTCCATGTTTCCATGTTTCCTCCTCCTGCTGCTGCTCCTGCTCCTGCTTCTCCTCTTGCTCCTGCTTTTCCTCCTGCTTCTTCTCCTCCTGCTCCTCCTCCTCCTCCTCCTCCTCCTGCTCCTCCTCCTCCTCCTCCTCCTCCTCCTCCTCCTCCTCCTCCTCCTCATCATCATTATTTTCTTCTTCTCCCTTCTCCCGTTTTCCTACTGATGTATTTCTTTCCTATTATTTGTAATTTATTCTTCCTCGTTCTTTCCCTACAATATGTTATTCCTTTACTACCATTTCCTACTTCCTTTCTTCCTCCACCTTTCTACTTTCACTTTTTCTTTCTGATATTCAGCTTACTCCTATTCTTTCATATTTTCTTTACTTTCACTTGCATCCTACTCTCTTTTCCTACTTTTCTTCTTTTTACACTTCTACTCTTTGTTTTGATTGTCCATTTCCATCTTCGTTTTTTTCTCAACATCTATTACTACCTCTTCCATAATTATCTTCTCCTGTTCTTCCTCCACGCCCCTGCCTCGGACATCCTCCAGGCCGTCAGTCAGCCATTAGCAGGCCGTGGCAGGCCCAAACGTTTTTTTAATTACATTCTCCAGTAACCTGAAACGGCGCTGTAACTAACTCTCTCAGCCCGCTCATTACCACCTCTCTCTCTCTCTCTCTCTCTTTTACTGACAGTGATAGGCTAATCTTTTATAATTGCACGTAATTTTACCGCTAAAAATTCAGATTAAGTTGCGGTAACAAAAAGTTTTAAATATTCCATAAACTCGCCTACGCACTTGCTCTTGTTTACCGCCACGATAAGCACCTGTTATATGCATCCCGGCGACACCTATTCTTGCCCACCACCTCACACACACTGGTGCCGCCGGCGTCGCCACAGCCATCACAGCTGTCGCCACCCTCACCTCTACCCATTTATCCACCCCTCCCCCACCCCATTCTCCATCTCTTCCTCCTCTTTCTCCTCCCCAGCCGGCAGAAGTTTACGCATTGTAGGCAAGGAGAGGCAGGAAGCTGGCAGAGAGTGTGAGCAAGAGAGGGAAGAAGGCGAGAGAAGTGGGTCGCAGGTTACATAATATTTTTGTCATATCTATTATTATTTGCTGCTGAATGGTATTAGAATATGACTACACTTGTTGGTATGTTTCAGTTGTTGTTGACGCTGTTGTTCCTGTGGCTGTTGTTGTGTTAGTGGTGGTACAGACAGTGGTATTGATGTTGGTGGTAATGGTGGTCTGGGGGTGAGTTATGGGGTCTATCATGTAGGTGTTTAGGGTAAGAGGTATATAATAAATGTTTTTGGTAATGGTGTTGCTGCGGAAATAGTGATGGTGCTGGTCTGCTTTGTGTGTGCTGTCAGGAAGAGTTTTAGGCTACAGGTTACTCGAAGGGACGCTGCGTTCCTGGGCATGTTTCCTCGAGTCTGTTTCCTTCAGCCATAGTCACGGGGTACTTATTATAGCAAATACGGTGGCAAGAGCGAGCAACAACAGCGACAACGACAACAACAGCAAGGTAACGAAAACACGAATATCGACACCAGTCACACACAAAAACCACCACCAGCAACAAATAGAGAACGTACAAGCGCGACATCATTAACAACAACACCACCACCACCAACAACAACAACAATAACAACAACAACAACAAAACAAACACCGCCACCACCATCACAGCCCGTCAACCACCGCACCAGTACAACACAAATAACAATAATAAAAATAACAAACAAAATCAAGAACTCAGAAAAGAAATACCGCTTTGCCACATTTTTTTCTCTTCCCAGACTCCCGCACCAATGAATAATTCGCTCATTTTCCAAGAAAGGCAAAACTTCTCTCGCAAACCTCCCGCGTAAGTGACAGTCTGGCAGCCGTTTGCTACCCGTTTAGGCTAATGTTTCTTGGCTTCGGAATAAAAGAAAAACGCCGCTCCTCATGTTTAGCTTCCCTCGAGATATCATTTACCTCTCTTGAGCGGTTTCTTCTTTTTTTCAACAATAATATCATCGTCAATTTCAAATATATTATCGTCAACATAAGGAGGCCTCGGAAGTTGAACATTCTCCGCGGTTTGTTTATTGTTGAATTTTATTTCGTGTCTCACTTCTCGTTTTATCATTCCCACTGTTTGATCCATCGATACGTTTGTCTCTCTATCTGTTCGTCTGTCTGTTAATCTGCCGGCCTGCCTGCTTGCCTTTCTGTCTGCTTGTATGTCAGTGTATTTGGAGTTGGAATATATAAAGGTAAAAATAGAGGTATCTTTAATGTAGGTTTTGGTTTGGTACGTAGTTGGGTAACCTTCCCTTATATTGAATTCGTAAAGGGATGCTTATTCGAGACAATACAAAAATAAATAGAAACATACGAGCTGCCTTTTTTTTTATTTACCGCTGTCAGCTTTCAATTAACAGTACTATAGAGTCGTTCCAAAACATGTATACAATTTTATCATTCTCCCCCTTTTCCCGCTTTTAATTTTCGTTTTATTTTGGTGCCTTGCCGTTTATTCGTCATTTGGTTCTCACCGTCAGTTACGCATCCCGCCTCACCTCCCTCCCCGTCCTTCACTCCTTTGAATTTCACCAACTCTTTGAAATCTCGTGCATTGAAATTTTAAATGGCGAACACGTGGGTAACAAGTCTGCACCTTCCTTCACCCTCTTTTATCCTTACGTTTTCCTCACCCACTGTATTTTTTTCTTAACTTCCTTTTCTTCCTCTTTCCTCCCGTCTCCTACTCTAAACAGCGCTCTTTTCCCCATCTTAGTAACGATTAAAAAAGACTCAGGGAAGTGTATCATGCAAATATTACTATCCCAACCAATAATAATGATATTGATAATGATAATAATAATAATAATAATAATAATAATAATAATAATAATAATAATAATAATAATAACAACAACAACAATACAATGCACTACTTCCACTCTTATTATTTACATCTTTCTCCTCACCTATATACACGCGCCATCTGAAGCTCTTTATACCCACTTGACACAGTGAAAGAAAAAGAGAGCCTATATCATAGCCCCGCGCGCCCCTGCCTGACAGCTGAACAGTATTAATAAGGCGCACCAAGGATCTTCATGACACGGGTGGACTGCCAGAGTTACGCGCTACGTCAGCACCAGTAAAAGGCTCATCTAATATTCCTCCTGAAGGGGTGTGAGGCGACTATAAGGACCTGCCTAGAGGATGGTGACGCGGTGTGGGAAGGAAGGAAGGGGCGGGGACGGGAAGGGGTGAAGGAAAGTATGCAGCGTTGAGATGTGTCATCGGGGTGGAGGTGATGACTGTTGCGATTTGGCAAGGAAGGTGTGATGGGGTGTTGGCTTATGTAAAGGTGCGGGGAAGTGAAGTGTGTGTGTGTGTGTGTGTGTAATTCACCTCTTGGTCTGGTCTGCTACGGGTCTCTCTCGAGACAGCCAACCGTTCCCCTACGGAAGGAGCTCAGAGCTCAGTGACCGACCTTTGGGGAGGACTGAGACCACTCACACACAACACACCGCGACAACGAGGTCACAACTCCTTGACTGACGTCGCGTACCTACTCACTGCTAGGTGAACAGGGGCTACACGTGAAAGAAGATAAACCCAACTTATCTTCACCCGGCCGGAGAATCGAACCCCGGTCCTTCTGGCTGTGAGGCAGACGCTCTAACCACTGAGCTACCGGGCCGGTGTGTGTGTGTGTGTGTGTGTGTGTGTGTGTGTGTGTGTGTGTGTGTGATGTAAAGAGGAGAGATATGCATGAGCCAGGTGAGGTGACGTGCAGGTGGAGGAAGGAAGGAAGGTACGCACAAACACAGCCAATAAAAGGTTGCCAAGTGGAGTACACGTATAAGCTGCAGCTTTGTACAGTGGCCCATTAAGTTATCGGCCACACTACAAACAATACAATATAAAATACGCTGACAACACAATGAATCGTGCTTCGAAATACTTCATCTTACGCAAAAGGCAACCCGCCTCCTTAAAAACAATGGAAATGAGAATAAACAAACCTTAAAGAGGCTGGACGCTGATGACTGCATATAGCCACATGTTTTCGACAGCCTTCATATTACTTCGTGGTCTGGGATAGGATTCACCGTCTTGGCTAATTGTACAAGATGTCAACAGTGGTAGATCACTGACAAACGCCCTACAGCAGCACCAGCCGAGCGATAATGTCCCCACTGGCACACTTCCTCGAGGCTGGCTGGTGACTGGTGAATCTCCGCACCTGCTACCAATTAATATTCCTCTTCCGCTACTGAGGTTAATCTGACACGTATAAACAAGGAAGTGATGCGATTTTCCGAGAGTGAGTCGTATTGGCCTCAGCTATAAACCTGGTTTTTGGAGGTGAATATGATATACAAACAACTTGGAAGCGATTGTGTGTTATAATAATTAGTTAGGTTTGCTTCTCCTCACCTCCTACACAAGCACACTTCGGTACGTTAAGATGAATCTGACTTGCTGAGAGCACGAACAGGTTTTGTCTCTTTAGGTCTTCTCACCTGTCTCTCAGGATGCTGCAGTATTCATTAATCTGACATTGCCCTGCGGCTCTGTGGCGTTTCAGGTATACAGACACTCATCCTTAAACTTTCCTGTACTCTATAAACATCTCTTCCTGTGTGTGTCTATCTACCTACCTATCTGTAAACGTATCTCTATCTATCTATGTATATATCTTTAGCTATCAATCTATTAATATCGGTCTGTCTCTCAACGCATCACATTTTCACACAATCCTTGCAATGAGGTTTAAGACTCCGGTGGTTAACAGGTAGGTGGGGGTCATCCACGTAATGGCGACACTCACCAGATAGTCGCGAGTTACTGCGCGTTAGGAATATGAAGAGGAAGTGTTTTTCTCTTCGCAATGGAACTATTTTCAAAGAAATGGAATGTGGAATTCATGAATGAAGGTAAGGGGAATAGCGAATAAGCCCGGGCAATGTCAGTGAAATAAATTAGAAATCAAAGCGGAAACAATGAAGAATTATATGACAGCATAGATCAGGGGCGGGCGAGCTCCGGCCCACGGCTATATCCGACCCATGAAGGCCAAGCGTCCGGCTCGCCACCCTACTAGGCATTAACATTGTGATCCGGACCGCCGAACCCCAGCAATAAAAAAAAAGAAAGCTAAAGAAAAAGGAAAAAGAAAAAAATCCTGCCAAACACCATCTGCTGGCAAATACTGTTTAGCAAGCCTGCACTCTTCGTTCCACTCCGCAAGAGTTGCCAGGTCTGTCAATTTTAAGATCAAGTTGTCCAATTTAATTAAAAAAAAAAAGGACAGGCTAAAACTGTCTTGTCGTGGGGCCATGCTGTCCTGTGTGTGCAACCTGCAGCAGGAGACAGTGGTGGGCACCGCTAACCGAAAAGTTAGCTTCGCTAACTGGTAATTCACTAACTAAAACATTAGCTTCACTTACGCTAAACCGTTAAATTGATAAAGAAATTAATAGAAGCCAGCGCTAACTGCTAACCGTTAACTTTTTATATGGATTTAGCTTCGGTTTAGTATTTTGGCTCTAAAACTCTTAAAAACAGACCTAGTGACCTGAAATGTAAATATGTTATAGTTTAGACTAGCTCTTGACATGTGACTTCAAGTTGTAAAGGCTCGCCGTTTGTCCGTTAATGATGGTCTTATTGGGGTGGCACATGACGCACCGGAAGTGCAAGACATCCGTGTTTCCAAAGTTAGCGGAAACGCTAATCAACTAATGAAAAAGTTAGCTTCGCTAATTAGCGGTTAGCGGATTAACGGAACCATGCCCACCACTGGCTGCAGATTACCACTTTACCACGCTGGCTCGCTCGCCTGGCCCTACTCTTGGTCATTACCGCATCTGAATGCCAGCAGTGTCAAGCTGCGAGGCAAAAACATTTTTGTGACAGGCACGCACGCATACATCAACGCTTTGCAGTTAAAATGTGCTCAGTTGTTTGATATTAAGTTTGTGGTTTTGGTTTCTCACTCCAGCCCGCGGCCTGCTCCCGAAAGTCGAAAAGTTTGCCCGCCCTAGCATACATTATCTTCTGTTTCTCACTGAAGGAGTAGCATACTGAAGAAAAATCTTCCTTCAATCTGTTGTTTAGTCCACAATGCTTTCTCGGGCGTAAAATGTATATAAAATGGACGAATGTTTTTCTCTGGCCAGTGAAAGTAAATTAATTGGATCATTCTTTTTTGGTACTCTCATTGTTATATAGGAGCAGGATATTGAGGATTTGCTTTTTTGTCAATTGTTTAGCCCTTGGTTTGCCTCCTTTAACGTAAAAAGATAATTAAAAAGTGGACACCCTGGAGGAAGCCTGAACTTCTTCACAGCGCTGCTGCATTACTCATATTCATCACGCTCCCCCTCATGTCATCTACGTACGTACTATTTGAAATAGTGGATTAAATATTGTGTATACATTAAATAAGATTTGGCAGCGCTATGGCCAGGGAACTCACCGAGCGGAACCCATCCAAACTGGCTTCGTAGCTGAGTCGGAGTATAGTTCTGCCTTATTTCTACACAACTCATAGCTACCAAAGTTACATCCTCAAAGTCACTTTCGTATCGTGCTGCAACACTGAACAGCAAGCGGTGATTTCTCAAAGTTACACATAAAAACACCAAATAATAACTTTCCAAATTGGTATAGAGAAAGGGAACAAAACAAAGCCGGTAATTTCTAAAGATAAAGGACGAAAACCTTAATAAAGGTGAAATACCGTTCAAGAAAAAGCCAAAGAAACAGTCGGAGAAAAAAAATACGAGCTAATCACACGGGCAACAAACAAGGCAGCTGTGCGTAAAATGGGTAGAACCATCTCATTTCTCCCAGGTATAAAATGGGGACAAAAATAATGGGTAAAATGAAAAAAATAGAAGAGGAGGAACAGAGGAGGGCTGTCAGGGGTGAAAGGAATGGGGAAAACATCACCTAAAAAGTCACGGACATGAAGAGAAGTGGAGGTGCAGGGCGAATGAGGCAGAGAAGAAGGGACTGACGGGGAATAGAAAAAAAAAAAAAAAACGATGGAAGTGAAGGAAATTATCTGGGTTAAAGGGGAAAGAAATCGAAGGATAAAAAATACTTCAAACGGAAATGAATATGAAAAGAGAGAGAGAGAGAGAGAGAGAGAGAGAGAGAGAGAGAGAGAGAGAGAGAGAGAGAGAGAGAGAGAGAGAGAGAGAGAGAGAGAGAGAGAGATAGAGAGAGAGATAGAGTGAGAGAGAGAGAGAGAGAGAGAGAGAGAGAGAGAGAGAGAGAGAGAGAGAGAGAGAGAGAGAGAGAGAGAGAGAGAGAGAGAGAGAGAGAGAGAGAGAGAGAGAGAGAGAGAGAGAGAGAGAGAGAGAGAGAGTGAGAGATTGGTGAAAGAATAAAGGCTACAAGGAGCGAGGCCTCTGATGAAAAAAAAAGCTAACTGAATAAATAAACAACAACGCACGCACATGAACAGGGAAAGAGGTAAAGGTGAAAGGTGTGCGAGGTGCCGCTGGTTACAACGAAACTCCCCGAACTTTTTTTTTTTTTTTAACAGCAGAGGAGACAGTTCAAGGGCGTAAAAAAAAAAAAAACAATAATGAAAATAAAGCCCGCTACTTACTGCTCCTGAATAGAGTAAAGAGGAGTGGCTGCTTTTGTTCTTGTGTCCGCTGAGGCAGGAAAGAATAATTGCCTCTTTTTCTTTTTAATGTGGAACACTCACAAATATGAGCAAAAATGTATACTTGAATTATTCCCGGAAACAAACATTGGCAACGATCACCACCACCACAACAACTACTACTACTACTACTTTTTTTTTATATATAGTGAGAGAGGACAAGGGCTAAAAAAAAGGGCTTACAACATACAACTTATGGCAAAAAACAAAAAAAAAAAAAGCATTATTGCCGAAATTTCCCTTGATTCAAAGATGTAAAGTCTCAGGGAGGAGAAGATACAAATACAAACACAACGGCTCCTTACTCTTATCCTTGACGCACGCCCTTCCTCCTCTCCCCTCACAGACCCAACGTGTGCAGGTACGAGAGGGCGGAGCAGGTGTCGGTGCGGGTGCCGTCTGTGCGTGCCTTCACCGCCTCCGTCAGAGTGTACAGGCCGGGATGCTACATCGACAAGCCAGCCTGCATCAAGTATGAGAAGAGGTGAGATGGTGTGTGTGTGTGTGTGTGTGTGTGTGTGTGTGTGTGTGTGTGTGTGTGTGTGTGTGTGTGTGTGTGTGTGTGTGTGTGTGTGTGTGTGTGTGTGTGTGTGTGTGTGTGTGTGTGTGTGTGTGTGTGTGTGTGTGTGTGTGTGTGTGTGTGTGTGTGTGTGTGTGTGTGAGAGAGAGAGAGAGAGAGAGAGAGAGAGAGAGAGAGAGAGAGAGAGAGAGAGAGAATGTTAGGCCACACACAGACAGTTGACTTTTTTACATTTTATGCAATAGTTTTCATAGTTTCCAATCAACAGAAAGCTCTTAAAAACAAGCATCAACCCGCACACACACACACACACACACACACACACACACACACACACACACACACACACACACACACGTTCACATGCTGCAACCCCCCAAATCAATTAAAAAATAAAAGGATGAATTCCTTCACATTTACGCCAGACGAGGGCATGGAATTCAACGATTCTGGTGCTGTGTCTGTGTGTGTGTGTGTGTGTGTGTGTGTGTGTGTGTGTGTGTGTGTGTGTGTGTGTTAATCAGTCTGCTTTAGTAAACACACCCTAAGAGTAGGTGACAAACACACGAGCAGGCTACGCTTTTGTGTAGTTATAATGGTGCGCAGTGTTTGTTCTCTTGTTAAACTAGTGTTCGGTGACTGTTTTCTTGGTCACCGCTGGACAAAATCGTTCGATCGAGGGCTGATATAACTAAGTAACCCGACAATCTACTTTCTGTAACCAAGCTCAATCTCTCTTTTTTATTTAAACACATGTTCAGTACATTAGTACATGGCAATATTATTTTTCTAAGCTAAGGTTCCCCCGACCGTTGGGGAGCTATTTTAAAAGCTTCTGCCGAGGTTACAATTATATACATGTTTACAACTTATTTGCAAGCGTTTACATTTACGCTTTTTACTGTGGGTGTAGGAGTAGCCACCTGTGGGACGCAACCTTCATCTGCTGAGTGGACAGTTGTGTCACTTCCACATCAGCAGTGAGGTTGTTCCACCACACCACCGCTACGATGGAGAAGGCACGTTGGTGGGTGCTGGAGCGGGCCATTGGCACTTCCAGGAGGGAGGCGTTGCTCAGCACCGTTCTCGTGCTGCGCTCAGACCTCCTCCAGGTAGCCCTCGGGTCCGTCTGGTGGGGCACTAGGCCCACTTGTGCCTTGTGTAGCACCGTCAGGGCAGCGACGCGGCGACGGTGCTCCAGGCTGTTCAGCTGGTTCGTGGCTGCTCCTGCCCGTCGCTCTCTCTCTCTGCCACAAGTAAGGGAACACACACACACACACACACACGAGCACACACACACACACACACGAGCACACACACACACACACACACACACACACACACACACACACACACACACACACACACACACACGACCGCTATAATTGGTGCAGATTAGTTTGCCCGCTTGATTGAAACTGGAAAGCGAGGCCGTGGCAGGGAAGGTGAAGTATCAGAAAGGGTTTTGAAACCCAGCACCACAAACTAATGCGATCAGTTGGAATAATATGGAATGTTTTGCAATTAACGATCAAACACAGTTTTCTGAGCTTGATTGTGTTTCGATAAAGGAAAAGCAAACTCACTTCCTTTTCGATCTATGAAAACTAATTTGGGGTCGAAGATACAACGAGAGAGAGAGAGAGAGAGAGAGAGAGAGAGAGAGAGAGAGAGAGAGAGAGAGAGAGAGAGAGAGAGAGAGAGAGAGAGAGAGAGAGAGAGAGAGAGAGAGAGATAGAGAGAGAGAGAGAGAGAGAGAGAGAGAGAGAGAGAGAGAGAGAGAGAGAGAGAGAGAGAGAGAGAGAGAGAGAGAGAGAGAGAGAGAGAGAGAGAGAGAGAGAGAGAGAGAGAGAGAGAGAGAGAGAGAGAGAGAGAGAGAGAGAGAGAGAATGAGACAATATCGTCAGGAATCACAGCCAGAACAAGTTAAATAACTTTAAAAAGCCATAATGTGCAATGTATGTAATTTGAAGTCATCATGGCTATATTTTCGATTTGTCATATCACCTTAAAAGATGCCTTCCTTCACTTATGCAAGGCTAGGTGTGGACACACACACACACACACACACACACACACACACACAAACACACACACACACACACACACATTATATATAAATACACACACACAAAAAAAAAACAAAAAAAAAAACACGGTAGCTCGGCCAAACAGGCGGCGGTTCGAGCCCCGCTCAGGCCGAATTCTTTCCGTTGACTAGAAGTGGTTACTGTCCCCCCTTGAGCAAGGAGGATGGGTTGTGTGGTTTGTGAGGTCCTGGCAGTACCCAAAGATCGACAATAATGAGCACTTGCTCACGTCGTGAGGGTACCTGCTGGCGAATGCGATTCCAACTCGTGATCAGGCCGTGGTGAATTACACACACACACACACACACACACACACACACACACACACACACACATGTAGGTTTGAAGTTTTACCCCAGAGATCAGTCACGTCAGAATTCCTTGCTTTATGGCGTGCATGGTGAACTACACACACACACATACACACACGCGGCCCGACCTTCCAGAATATTTTTATTCAGGTGTGTCCAACGTGGGAAGAGACGCTTGTCTTGTTTTTTTAGTAATGAAACAAGAAAAGAGCCCGCTGCCCTAGAATTATTGGTTTCACCCTCCCTTCCGTCTCCTTCCTCTTTCTTCCTCAGACGCTTGATGTCGCAAAGGCGGCAGACAGACGGAGGGAGGCATATAACAGTGCGAAGAGAAAGGAGGAAGAGAGGGGGAGGGGAGAAGAGGCGCGAAAAGATGATGTTTTTTACATTGTGTTTGGATTACTCTTTGAAGTTTCCATTTTCAGAAGACTTGAAGATGAATATGAATAACGTTTTCCTCTTATATTTCTTACTCTGCCCAATTTTCATTGGCTTAAGTAAAGTGAAATCTGAAAAGTATAGAAATCATTGAGTTTTGGACTGAAGAAATAAGAAAACTGTCAAGTTTAAAATGTTCCCTCGGATGGCAAGCGGGCGAGAAAGGCTAAACTGCACGATATACAAAGAGGAAACAGGAAGCTGATAAGAGTAGAAGCAGTATACATCTCGAGCTATTTATCATCTGCAATGGCTGAGTTTTAGGCCGACAGGATAGCTGTTTTATAGGGACGAGTCTTTGTGCTCCATGTAAGGGCCAAATACAAGGGGACTTCGGGGTGTAGACTCAGAGAGGCAAGGGAGTGACGGTGACGGAGCTGTATAGCCACTAGCATGCATGCCTTTCTATGAGGCTCGGTGTGTCCCTGCCATTGTAAATGTACGTGCATTTAGGTAATTATACAACGCTGATTTTGTTTTTGTGAGTACTTTTCTTTCCTTCTGACAAGCTGTTTCGTCTTAACCCAATTATTCTTCGACGCCTCGTACACAGTACACTTGTATTCTTTGGGCCTCGTAGCCAGTACCGTTGTTGTAGGTTTGTTGTTTCGGTGTCGTTGTGTGCGTGAAGCTGGGCCGTTACATTTGGTTTCTGTGTTAAGCTTTCTTTTTCTTCTTACACACTGTATCACCTCATGTGGGCCGCTTACGCTATATCTTATATGAAGGGCTCGTAAACCTTTGATATTCTGGATGCAGATTGGGTACTTAGCACCGGCTTCGGTGTACAGGTTTTTCTTTTTTTAATCAGAGAAACTCTATCGTCTTGCTCAAAAACTCCTGACGCCTCATATGGACATGAGCCATCTGAGGGACTTGTGTTGCTGCCGTTATGTGCGTGAACCCGAGGTCTTGGTATTTTGCTCATGTGTGTATAGCGTAATCTTTCCTATGGCAAGTTGCACACCCTCAGTCCAATGATTCTTTGACGCCTCATATGGGTTGCTTACACCAAGGTAAAGGGAGGCAAGCCAGGTATTCTCACGTGGGGGGACGCTGGGCCAAAATTGGTGTAGATTGCGCAGGCAGACTGTGACGCCAGTCTTGACCCAGCCACCGGCTAGAGGAGGTCCATCTGAGCGGTCCGTTTTCTGTGACATGGGAAACTCTTATATAGTATGCCTTCGTGTTGCATTGTTCGTGGGTGCAGATCCCTACATCCCAAAGGCACCACACTGCTTTTTCAGTTTCCAAAAGATGAAGATACAAATAATACACTTTTTGGCTTAGTTTTTTTTATTAGATCCTAAGCTAATTCAACGGTTTATTATTCTGTATAATTTCATTAGGCATATACTGTACATAAATAAATCATAAGGTTCTAGCCTCATTGCATAGCACAACGGAAGCTTCCAATCTGTATAGGGAAAGAGCTCAATAAGTTTGGCTGCACTGGACAGTGGGCGCCATGGTCTATACCCAAGACTTTGGTGAACAAATACTTTACAGAGGAATGGGAACCCTGGATTATATGTGAATGCACATGCCCTATACTCATTATTATTATTTTGAGTGAATTGTCCGAACACTCCAGGGAAAATTAATGCAGAGGGCACTAAAACATTACTGAAAATGCATTCCAGGATCAGAACTTACTTAGACATGCAACAGACTTCATTACATTAGGATACTTTTAAATTCTCACACTCTCTCTCCCTTTCTCTCTATCTATCTCTCGCTCTCGTCTAGCGTGTGACGTCACTTAGAATGCGCAGAGAGTGGTGGGGTAGGGGGGATCGAGACTACCTGGTGTTCCTTCTACCATGGCTTACACCACACCTTTCCGAGGCTCGCCGTGTCCTTGTCACGAAACTGCATACCTGGCTTCGGCTCCTGTGTGTAGTTTTTCTTTCCCCGAAACAAGTTGTACCGCTTTGGGCCTACGACTATTGCATCCAGTCCAGTCGTTTATGCATGGAGACGCGCTGTTGTTCCGTGTGACATCGTCTGATCTACAATTTGCACGCCGGCACATGCAAGGGACGGGGCGCTGTGACGAACAGACACGGAAACTCCCTCATCACAACACCTTCACGTGTTTTCTCTGCCTGCCCCGCGGCCTACCCGCCTCTGCCTCAGTAATTACTTACTACAGGAGTCCTGGCAGAAGGGTAATGTATTGCAATAAGCCCCGTCACCTAAAAAGGCTTACTCCTCGCGCCGCGTATGGGAAGCATATGATCATGTCATCCTTACCCCCATACTTACGATGGGAGGCTTGTTAGTCCCGGTGGAAATTACTGGTAATTTACGGGAATTTAAGAGAGCAACACCGAGCAGGTATGACCCAGGCTGCTTACGTTCCCCCGGCGTTCCTCGCACGAGAACGTTTGGTTGTCGGCGATAAGACAAAGGGAGAAAGATAGTCTGCACAAGCACCGATACATTCTGGAATGCAATTAAGTATCTGACAAACAACACAGGAGCAAAAAAATAAATATTAAAGAGTCAGTTTGATTAAAGTAGCACGAGACAAAATGAGATAAACGGAGAAATTATTTAAGGAAAGACTAAAGACGCTGACAGGTAGGATAATGCTCCGCAGAGACTGCTAATCATGCCCAACACGCGACAACAATGAGGTGCCGAGGAGGAGGAGGAGGAGGAAGGACTAAGAAGAGAAAAGAAAGAGGAGAAATCACTTACTGGAATTATTATGAAAACTGATGAGAGGAGGAGGAGAAGGGAGGGATGGTAAAGAGTATAACCAGGAGGAGGGAGGCGGGGAGGGGGGGGAGGGGCAGGAGATTCCATTAATGGCGATAATGACTCCGAACTTTCACACAATACGCGTTTTATCTCCCGCAGCCCACCTGGCCGCGAGATCCATTTATGTCGTCGATATCGTAAGGCAAATCGATCCTTAATGGCTGGTAATTTAAATCTTCTAACGATATCAGCCGTGTAAATATCTCTTCCAGGCGCGTTAATTATATATATCCTTAATAGGCATGCAAGGGACGGTCCATTACTACATGACAGGTGATTACGCTCTCCCTCATTACAACCTCTCACCTCTCCGTGCCGCGCCTTATATACTTTGTCTCTCCATTCCTCGCCCCTTCACGAGGATAATCTAAGAACATAAAAACATAAGAACATAGGGAGTCTGCAGGAGGCCGGTTGGCATTTACAAGGCAGCCCCTGTAAGTCTAACCCCACCTTACCTCACTAGCCAAGACTTGCTTCTCTGCCTCGGAACAGTCTCTCACCTCCCAGTGCCGCGTTTTATGCCTTGTCCAGTCTTTTCTCTCCTCACCGTTTCCCAAGGACAAACTAACCCAGACTTGCTCCTCTCCGCGGGTGGCTCCGTGATTATCCCAAACCTGAGTTATTCCTGCGAGCATCAGATAACAGAATAACAGAGGCTCTATATGGATGACTGTGTTCAAAGGGCACGCCGCTATTCCATTACCTGTGCCAGAGAGAGAGAGAGAGAGAGAGAGAGAGAGAGAGAGAGAGAGAGAGAGAGAGAGAGAGAGAGAGAGAGAGAGAGAGAGAGAGAGAGAGAGAGAGAGAGAGAGAGAGAGAGAGAGAGAGAGAGAGAGAGAGAGAGAGAGAGAGAGAGAGAGAGAGAGAGAGAGAGAGAGAGAGAGAGAGAGAGAGAGAGAGAGAGAGAGAGAGAGAGAGAGAGAGAGAGAGAGAGAGAGAGAGAGAGAGAGAGAGAGAGAGAGAGAGAGAGAGAGAGAGAGAGAGAGAGAGAGAGAGAGAGAGAGAGAGAGAGAGAGAGAGAGAGAGAGAGAGAGAGAGAGAGAGAGAGAGAGAGCGAGAGAGAGACAGAGAGAGAGAGAGAGAGAGAGAGAGAGAGAGAGAGAGATTTACATAGATTTACATAGAAAATCAGACCACACAGACCCCATGGTCCAGACTTGGTGGTCTGTCCTTAAACCTAAGTGATTTTACATTAATCAGAAGACTCCAAAACGTTGCATTTCTACTCTAGTTGATATTAAGTTGAAGGAAGTGACGGTCGAGCTTATTTTGAAGGAGTCAATCGTGTTACACTGGACCACTGATGGTGGAAGCTTATTCCATTCTCGCACTACAACGTTGGTGAAGAAAAATTTGGTGCAATCTGAATTTACTTGTCTACATCTGAGTTTTACGCCATTGTTCCTCGTGCGCAGACTGTCATCGATCATAAACAATGTTGATCTGTCTACATTCGTGAAACCATTAAGTATTTTAAAACATTCGATCAATTTTCCTCGGAGGCGACGTTTCTCAAGAGAGAACATGTTAAGGGTAGAAAGCCTTTCTTCGTAGGATTTGTTGCGCAAGGAAGGGATCAGTTTCGTTGCCCGACGCTGAACACCTTCTAATTGAGCAATATCCTTTGCATGGTGGGGGACCAAACCGGTACCGTATATTCCAATTGGGGTCTGACTAAACTGTTGTAGAGCGGGAGTATTACATCTTTATTCTTGAATACAAAGTTTCTTTTAATGAAGCCAAACATTCTGTTCGCTTTATTTGCTGCATCGATGCATTGCTGTGAGAATTTGAGGTTTGACGCGATTTTGACCCCCAAGTCTTTGACGCATTGAACGCTTTGAGTTTAACGCCGCGCATATCGTATTCGAACTTCTTATTCCTCGTTCCAACTTGAAGGACCTGGCACTTGTCTACGTTAAATGGCATCTCAAATCTATCCGACCAAGCTGAAATTTTGTGCAAATCCTCTTGGAGGCTTTGCCTGTCTTCGTCAGTGAGAACCGAGTTACCAATCTTTGTGTCGTCTGCAAATTTACTAATGCGGTTATTGAGTCCAACATCCACGTCGTTGATGTAGATAATGAAGAGCACTGGGCCAAGGACCGAGCCCTGAGGGACGCCACTAGTGACAGGCGCCCACTCTGAGTTAAATCCGTCAATCACTACTCTTTGTTGTCTGTTGCTCAACCAATTCGCGATCCATTGGTTTACTTGACCGTCAATACCTATTTGCTTTAATTTGTAAAGTAATTTATGATGCGGGACTTTATCAAACGCTTTCTGAAATCAAGATAGACTACGTCCAGTGATTTGGTTACGTCATAAACAGTGAAGAGGTCGTTATAAAAGGTTAATAGGTTTGATAGGCAGGATCTTTTGTTTCGGAAGCCATGTTGTGAGTCCCCAATCAATGAGTGGCTTTCAAGGTAACTCACAATTTTGTCTCTAAGTATGCCCTCAAGTAGCTTACCTGCAACCGAAGTTAGACTAATGGGCCTGTAATTACCTGGTACTTTTTTGTCTCCTTTCTTGAAAATCGGTGTCACGTTAGCCTTTTTCCAATCTGAAGGGACGATGCCTTGTCGCAAGGACATATTGAATACGGTTG
Source organism: Eriocheir sinensis (assembly GCF_024679095.1). Taxonomy (NCBI): domain Eukaryota; kingdom Metazoa; phylum Arthropoda; class Malacostraca; order Decapoda; family Varunidae; genus Eriocheir; species Eriocheir sinensis. Next base: position 43,797 of record NW_026111635.1, read on the forward strand.
TGAGGGAGGAGAGTATTTCGCTCTTCGTTTCTTTCAGCAGAGTTGGATATACTTTGTCAGGTCCAGGACTTTTATTTGTTTTAAGTGAATGGAGAGCTTTAAGGACTTCATCGGTTGTTATTTCAAAATTAGGCAATGCATGCTCGAGATTTACAATAGTACTGGTGTTGGTGGTAGCGAGAGGAAGACTGTTAGTATTAAACACCGAGGAAAAGTAATTGTTTAAGAGGTTTGCAATGTGTTGGCTGTCAGTCACTAGTGCACCGTCGCTGTTTGTTAAAGGTCCAATACCACTTTTGATCGCCTTTCTGTTGTTTATGTAACTGAAGAAAGATTTCGGGTTATTTTTACAGTTGGCTGCAATATTTTCTTCATATCTACGCTTTGCCTGACCTACTAGTCTTTTTACTCGTCGCCTGGCATCATTATAGAGTCTAATGTTCTCGGGCGTGCTTTGTTCTTTCTTTAACCTGTAAAACAATTTTCTCTCATTGACTGATTGTTTAATTTCGCTATTAAACCACGGTGGGCTTTTATTAGTGTTAATTCGTTTCTCGCACAAGGGGACGAATGTGTTCTGCTGAGTGAGTAAGATTTTTAAGGCTTATCCATGCTTCGTCTACGTTGCCGTCATCTGATAGTTGTTTTTCTGTTAGTTTTTGTCGTTTATCTACGAAGTTAGCTCTTTTGAAATTGGGCACCTTTACTTTATTTTCAGTCACTGATGATTGAGCTTTAATGTCGACGCGCACTAATTTATGATCGCAAGAACCGAGGTGTTCTCCTACCGTGACACTACTGACAAGGTTATCTTGGGTCGTTATAACAAGGTCGAGTATATTATTTTGTCGAGTTGGCTCAGAAACCATTTGGCTTAGATAATTTTCTTCTAGAAATTCGATCATTCTATGTGACTCGCCTTCTGTACCTGACAGTGTCGCCCAGTCGATATGGGGGACTTTAAAGTCTCCTAATATCAGTGAGTCGTTGTTATTAAGTGACTGCCTTAAGACGCCGTACATTTCAAGGTCGTCATCGAGTGATTGCCCGGGAGGTCTGTAGGTGACAGATATATTTAAATTGACTTTTGCAATGTTTACTGCACGCACAAATGTTCAACGTTACTGTTTCCCGGTGTTTTGTCGGTGGGTTGCAAATAGCTTTTGACATAAAGGGCGACGCCACCGCCTCTACGGTTTACGATCTTTGTTGAAGAGTCTGTAGCCATGAGAGAGAGAGAGAGAGAGAGAGAGAGAGAGAGAGAGAGAGAGAGAGAGAGAGAGAGAGAGAGAGAGAGAGAGAGAGAGAGAGAGAGAGAGAGAGAGAGAGAGAGAGAGAGAGAGAGAGAGAGAGAGAGAGAGAGAGAGAGAGAGAGAGAGAGAGAGAGAGAGAGAGAGAGAGAGAGAGAGAGAATCAACAGGTGGAGGCTGTGAGGCAGCATGATAACACCTCCGCTTCACCTGTAATTTAGTCCATCGGGATAGGTGGGTCGGAGCAGGTGGGTTGGTGGGGGGCGGGGGGTGAGGCGGATTGTGATGAGCAGGGCCTGAGGGATGGTGATGACAGTGCTGAGATGTGTTGAGTGTTGCTGGTAGTGTCGAGTAGTAATGATGGGTGGTGACGATGGTGACAGCAGTAGTGATGGATGATGATGACAGTGATACTGGATGTGGATGATGGTGATGTGTGGTGCTTGGGAATGGTGATGACAGTTATGAGAAGGAACAGATAATGGAGGTGACAGTGGCAGGTAGAAGTGGATGGTAATGATGATAGTGGTGATGATGATGATGATGATGATGATGATGATGATGATGATGATGACGAGAAACTTGAGCAGCACTGGGTGGTGATGGCGGTGCGAGTAGTTATGAGTGGCGAATGATAACAGTGGATAGCAATGGGTAGTGATGACTGTACTTTGCAGTGAATGATGATAATGGTGATGATGATGACAATGATGGATGGTGATGATGACAGTGATGTGTGGTGAGTGTTGAGAGGTGATGATATCTCCAGTAGTGAGGTGATGCTGGTCGGTGGGGGCGGTGGTGACTCGAGCGGTAACTGGTGATGCTGGTGATGACGCAGTGTCCCTTCTCCCCCTCAGGACGCTGTACCGCACGGTGTACCGGGACCAGCAGGAGAGGACCCACGCCCTGGCCGCCTGCTGCCCCGGCTGGTCGAGGAGCGGCGGGGTGAGTCTCGCCCTGATGGATTCTCTATTGTCTCGAAAAGCATGGTCGTGGATGAAGGGAGTTGAACTTTTTTGTTGTCTTGAAGGTTTTTATGTTCGTTGTTGTTATATTATTACGCCATCAAGCAGTTGTTCTGTTCTTTTCGAGGTTTACAATTTTATATCTTTATTTATGATTATTATATTTTAATTATATTTTGATCTTTTTATTAATGTTTTTTGTTTATAATGGTAACTGAATCATATGTACTTTAGTACATTGTCTCTAGACCGTGGTAGCCCTTTCTTTTCTTTCCGCAGGGCTTTTTGTTTTTGTATATAATAAATAAACCGTGTTATGCTTTTGTTCAACATGTTTTCAGTGGAACATTTTATTGCAAAGGAAAATTCTTTATTGTTTCCCTTACAGCGTGAGTACTGCTATTTGTTTTGTGACGGTAGTTTAAGCCTCAGCTTACATCTACTTTTAATCAACGTCTTTATCTTCAGAACGACAGCGATGTAGGAGAGGCAGAGCAGCGACGACCGGAGCATCAGGAGGAACATAGAGGCGGAGGAGGGACTGACGGCTGCCAATACAGGAGTCCAGACCTCCCTGAAGACGGTGGGCGGGATATTATTCACGAGGGGAAGGTGTTTCGCTTGGTCCATCCCGTCCAAGGGAGAGAAAACGCGTCTGCTGCCCTTCGTCATCTGGCTGGCGCGGCAAACGGTCCAAGTAAGGAGGGAACCCAACGAGACGCGACTACCAGCACTCGCGCCCTCAAGGAGCCCCGCGGCGCCCACCCGGGGAAGGAGACGGAGCTGGCGGGAGGCCTCGTGTCGCCTGTTTTCCTTGATCACTTCCCGGCGACGAGGGACGCGACCAAGGTATCCACTGTGGCCACGCAGACAACGAGGAGACTCAGGCACCATCGCGGCCCACAGCGGCACAGCAGGAGGCACTATCGCGACGGTGCCAGAAAGTCCAGAGACAGACGCCGCCACTACCACCAGCACCACCGCCGCCACAATGGCCGCTCGCTCACCAGCCGAGACGAGGGCGTGCACGTGGAGACCGTCTATGAGAACGGCAGCAACAGCAACCGGTACCGCTACAGCAGCAGCGGCGACAACGGGACGGAATACGACGCCTACAGCCACATCATCATCCTAGCGAACGGTGAGTGCCTGTTACCGGGCAGGGAGGGAGGCCATCGCGGCCCTAATGATACTCACACGCCCTCGTGGTAAATACATTCCTAGGTTTATATGCAATGAGACGGCGTACGACGCCTACAGCTACGCCATCATCCTGGCGAACGGCCTGTTACCGGGCAAGGAGGAAGGCCATGGCGGCCCTAATGATACTCACAAGACCTCGTGGTGAATATTGTCTTCCAATGATTCACACTCACTCATGACTACTAGTTGCTCTCTCTCTCTCTGTCAAACACACACACACACACACACACACACACACACACGTGCGCGTGTATTGGTACCTAAGGTGATAATTAGTATGGCAGTGTCAACATGTGGCAGTTTTGCTTACCTTGTTGGTGGTAGCGAGTGTTCTAAGTGCTAATCGGTTCACGGATAGAGAAAGTCATATCCGCCAGGGTTACTTTATTAGACAAAACTTACACAGCTCATCACGACAAGGACAACACATAGGATAGGTGTTTGTGTATGCGTTTGTGTGAATGTTGTTTGTGTAGGTTAACATTTAAGTGTTGGTGTATGTGTGGAACAATGTGTAACGGTGGACAACAAGAGAACGTGGACGGACAGTCAAAGGTAAACGAATACAAGGAAAGTTAACGATGAAGACGCGACAAGACAGACTGGCAGACACAGTGACGATGGACATTACATGAAAACACTGAGAATCTTAGTCTCTCTTTGCAGCACCCCATTTTCTTGTCACTGAGGGGAAGGAACACGGAATTTGAGCGGTGACTGCTACAGATTACTCCCCCCCAGTGACGAGGCAGGAGGAACGAAATCTTCCCTGGTGCTGGGGCGCTGTGGCAGACGGTGATGCGTTGCGATGAGTAGCGTTGTGTAGAGTTGTGTCGAGATGCGCGGTAAGTTGCGCTGAGTAGTTGCGTTGAGGTGCGCGGTAAGTTGCGCTGAGTAGAGTTGCGTTGAGTAGTTCAGCTACGGTGAGTCGAGCTGGGGCGAGTAGTGTAGTGACAACAGCTACGGTGAGTCGAGCTGGAGTGAGTAATGCAGTAACAACAGCTACGGTGAGTCGAGCTGGAGTGAGTAATGCGGTGACAACAGCTACGGTGAGTCGAGCTGGAGTGAGTAATGCGGTGACAACAGCTACGGTGAGTCGAGCTGGAGTGATGCGGTGACAACAGCTACGGTGAGTCGAGCTGGAGTGAGTAATGCGGTGACAACAGCTACGGTGAGTCGAGCTGGAGTGAGTAATGCGGTGACAACAGCTACGGTGAGTCGAGCTGGAGTGTTGAGCAGCGATGAGTTGAGCAGCGAGGGGTTGAGCAGCGAGGAGTTGAGCAGCGTGAGGTGGGCTGCGTAAGGTGGGCTGCGTGAGGTGGGCTGCGGTGAGTTGAGTGGTTGGCTGTTTAATAGATCCTGGAAGGCTTGAATCCGCACTCCCGAATCGCGAACCACGTAGACGGGTCCTGAGCAGAAGAGTGGTGCTCTGAAGGACACCGCCGTAGTAGAGGAAGAGTTGCATGTCGTCGTCAGGTATGGTGAAGTCGAGCGGCGTGGAGATGGGCAATAGGCACTGGCGTAAACGCGCCGGGGGCCATGGCAGTCATAGAGTGCATCGAGGGAACTGCGTGTGAAGGCGCTAGCTGACAGCGTGTCAGGGGCCTCGGCAGTCGGTGAGAGTAGAACGACTGCGTGTATTAAAGGCGCCAGCTGCCAGCGTGTCAGGGGCCTCGGCAGTCCGTGAGGGCGTCGAATGACTGCGTGGTAAGGCGCTAGATGCCAGCGTGCCAGAGACCACAGCCGGTTGAGAATTGAGGGGCGCAAGCATATGCCAGGAGCCGCGGCAGTCGTGAGTGCGTCGAACGACTGCGTGGGAAGGCGCTAGATGCCAGCGAGCCGGGGGCCACAGCGAGTTAAAAAGTTAAGGGCGCTAGCATGTGCCAGGAGCCGCGGCAGTCCGTGAGAGTAAAACGAACTGCGTGTACTGTAGGCGCTGGCACGTGCCAGGGGCCTCTGTGGCTCGGGGAGTGAACCAGTGTTCAAAAAGGCACTGTAACACAACACTGTACGCTTAGTGGGTAACACTGTGACACTAACTGTTGCTGGGGACGTGCTGCACTGAACTGTTGCTGGACACACTGCACTATACACAAGGATCCACAAGTGTAGGATAATCCAAGACGGCGGTGGTAGATCCAGGAGGCGGTGGTTAATCCAGGGGGCAGCTAGTAATCCCAGTGGGGTGTCACACTGTGTTTGCGTGTCTCTCTGAGTCTGTGTGGCGGCGTATACACTGAGTCTGTATGGCGTGTACACCGAGTCTGTGTGTGGCGTGTACACTGAGTGTGTGGCACTGTGTCTCAGTAATGTGTCGCACTGTGTTTGAGTGTTCACTGAGTCTGTGTAGTGTGTCACACGATGTGCGTGTCTCAGTCGCCGGACCAGCGGAAAAGCAGGGAGGAGGAAGGGTGGGGGTGGGTGGGTGAGCGCCGGGAGAAGCACCATGGGGCACAAAAGATGCCTGAAGGGCGCTGAAGATGCCTGGAGGAGGCGCAAAGAGGGAGCCTGGAAGAGGCGCACAGAGGGAGCCTGGAAGAGGCGCACAGAGGGTGCCTGGAAGAGGCGCACAGAGGGTGCCTGGGGGAGGCACAGAGGGTGCCTGGAGGAGGCACAGAGGGTGCCTGGAGGAGGCACAGAGGGTGCCTGGAGGAGGCACAGAGGGTGCCTGGAGGAGGCACAGAGGGTGCCTGGGGAAGGCGCAGAAGGCGCCTAGGGGAGGGCGGGGGAAAACCCTGAAGGTGGCAACTACGCCTATGGCGTAATGTTTCTCCCGACCTGAGTGCTCAGCCCCACGAACCCCGAATGGAGGTGAGGATTTTTGCCCCAGGAGAGGGCGGACGAATGGACAAGTTACCCTGCCCAGGTCCTCCACTCTAGGAGAGAGTGCCCTTAAAACGGCACCGGCTATAAGCCACCTTGAACCATAGCAACACTCCAGGGTTACCAATTGTTGGTGGTAGCGAGTGTTCTAAGTGCTAATCGGTTCACGGATAGAGAAAGTCATATCCGCCAGGGTTACTTTATTAGACAAAACTTACACAGCTCATCACGACAAGGACAACACATAGGATAGGTGTTTGTTTGTGTATGCGTTTGTGTGAATGTTGTTTGTGTAGGTTAACATTTAAGTATTGGTGTATGTGTGGAACAATGTGTAACGGTGGACAACAAGAGAACGTGGACGGACAGTCAAAGGTAAACGAATACAAGGAAAGTTAACGATGAAGACGCGACAAGACAGACTGGCAGACACAGTGACGATGGACATTACATGAAAACACTGAGAATCTTAGTCTCTCTTTGCAGCACCCCATTTTCTTGTCACTGAGGGGAAGGAACACGGAATTTGAGCGGTGACTGCTACAACCTCACTTTCACCAAAAAAACAAAGCACGCATGCATATTTTTGTTATTATTATTATGTGCATCCTGTTGTAGCACCATTTTTAACAGTAGCAAATTCAATGCCACCAACAGGAAAGAACAACGAGCAAGTAACTGCGGCTGGACGGGATCAGCAGCCTGGGGAGGCGGTGACGCAAGTGCCGCGCCCCGAGGAGGCTGAGGAGGACGCCTCCCACGGCAGAACCTTCGGTAAGTGTCCAGAAGGCAGTCAGACTTGGATTTTGCTGTGTCTAAAGGATAATTCGGCGTTAGTGTGTCTTGTGCGGTGTGCAGGAAGAATAAATTGTGGCTTGGCCATGTCTGTCAGTGTTAATGTGAGCCTCGTGTGGGTGTCTTATCGCTCCGTTAAAGCTGACCCTACACGATCAATATTATTACGCAGTATTCCGTATTGTACAATATTATTGACAGTGAAGGGACGGTACTGAAGAATGACACAATATATTGAAGACATCAAAAAGTGTTTGATGTTTTATTGCACAATACGAATATATTGAGTAGTGTGAGGGTAATATTGCGCAATTCCGATTAAAGCAACATCAATGTCCGTCATGCTGTCTCTCTGAAATCCTTCACACGACTGCCGATATTGCGCAATAATATAGAGCTGTGTAGGGGGAAACAAATATTGCACAATGAAATGAGTCAATATATTGTGCCAATAATATTAATCGTGTAGGGTCCACTAAAGTCAATAAATTTTGGCAAGTAAAACTAAGTAACGCTACAACAATAATGTACCAGCGAAGCCAGTATCGTGCGGAGCGTTAGTCTCATTGCTCAGCTCCGATCAAGTCAGCACACTTAGGGCAGCCAAGAGGAGAAACGACTAAATGGTTATAAGAATGAAGGGCGAAGAGCTATTCAAACATTTTATCCAAACACATTTATAGGTCGTTATATAAATTATGGGTGACTCTTGTATGCAGCACGATATCCTTAAGCCAGATTTTGCCGCAGATTCAAAGCTGACAAAAGGACAATTTGATGTAAAGAAGTTATTTTCAAGTGTCAGTCATACTTTATACCATGAACAATAAAAAAAAATTACTTCACGAAATCGGCCGCTGCGCTTCTTCCCTTCTACCTTTCACAACTGCCCTTCCCCCTTGATTACAGCTACCCTACCCCTCACGCCCTCTTCCCTCCCGCATGGCATAAATCCTCCTTCATGCCCTCCTCTAAGCCGTCAACTTGGGGAGGAGGAGGAGGAGGAGGAGGAGGAGGAGGAGGAGGAGGAGGGGGGGTCTCACTGGGGCGGGTATAAGACATACCTGCCGAACACTTTCAATGGGTATGTGAAGCGCGGAGAAAGATCCCATGAGGCCGAGGGAGGAGAGGAGCAGTAAATGGATGTTGTCAATTGATAACGTGACAAGGGCGATGACGATGACAATAGGTAATGGTAACAATAATAATAATAATAATAATAATAATAATAATAATAATAATAATAATAATAATAATAATAATAATAATAATAATAACAACAACAACTATAATAATAACTGCTAACGTAATTAACCAAAAGTTATGAAACACACATATGACAACATTGCAACTTGACTGACATTGACCGCAGTAAAAATAAAATAATTAGAATACATTGGAATGATATATATATTGAATAAATTATAAAACTTGCATCAGACAAGGTTATGAAACACACACACACACACACACGTTCCAACCTTTCTGCTCTCCTTTTTGACCGGCTGGCACACCCGACGACAGCAAGAACACGCTCCTGCCCCAAACAAACACTGGAATGCCGCTGAAATCGAGCTGAAGTCTTCTAAACAACGGTAATGATGAGCGACGCGGCTCGTTATAAGAACATAAAAGCTGAGCGTCTCAGACCATGATTAGTGGAGTACTAAAATGCCTCTGGCTTGTTTCTCACGCTGGGCTGAATTTCTATATTATCAACGTGAGACATGTAAGCCCCTAACATGTCTTCCCCTTGCTTGTATGTGTGTGGGGTGGGGTTGGGGATTGTGCTGGATACACGCTAACTGCATGGAAAATGAAATGTCTAAAAAGCAAAGATTTTAACAGGAAAGGACATGAAACAAAGCTAAGTTCAGGTAATCAATCAGTCAATCAGTGGGGGCATACGCCGGGGGTGCGCCGCCTTGCCCATCCTACGACGCCAAGCCTGGGGGTCCCTCCGGGCGACTCTCCATGCAGGCCCCCTTCCCAACCAGAGTACCTCCCGGAGGGATCGATCGACTTGCTCAAGCCACGAACTCCATGGGCGTCCCCTTGGCCTCCTCCACTCAGGATTGTCTCTTACAGAGACAACCCGATGAACAGGATCAGCTTCAGGGTAACGTGGCACGTGCCCGTCTAACCGGAGTTGGCGTTGACGGACTATGCAGGTAATATATGTCGAATCAGTCTCACGGAGGAGTCGCCGGTTTGACACAAAGTCATTCCAGCGATATCCCATGATTCTGCGTAGACATTTATAACCAAAGTCGTCAATCCGCCTCTCCAAGTCACCACTTAGTGTCCATGTCTCACAACCAGTGTGTATATATATATATATATATATATATATATATATATATATATATATATATATATATATATCTATATATATATATATATATATATATATATATATATATAAGACAGGGAGCACAAGGGACTTGAAGATCCGGATCTTTGTCCTGCTGCACAGGTATCGACAACGCCATATACTCGTGTTGAGTGAGGCCATAACATAGTGGGCCAGGCCAATCCGCCGTAAGACTTCCTGGCGAGACTCACCGTTGTTATGAACGTCCTCGCCACATGCATGAACAGACTGTATTGTTTCATCTAGCAAGCCTCCAAACACCTATACCTTGGTCTTGGCCCAGGAGACCTGAAGTCCCAAGGGCCTTGCCTCCTCGTGCAGTGCCTCGAGAGCCATCACCAAAACCTCCAGCGACTCCGCCAGGATTACTGCATCATTGGCAAAAACAAGGTCAGTGACCCTGGTATTGCCAATGGATGCTCCGCAATGACTCTGTTCAATAGCTCTGCCCAGTACCCAGTCCATGCAAGTGTTGAAAAGCGATGGGGCAAGGGCACAGCCCTGCCGCACTCCCGCATTCACGGGAAAGAAGCTGGACAAGCCCCCCCACAATTCACGGCACTCTCTGTCCCAGAATACAGGCCAGTCAGCAAACCAATAGTCCACGCAGGAATCCCACAGAGTCGCAGAAGATCCCAGAGTGTCTCACGATGCACTGAATCAAACGCCTTCTTGAGATCGACATAGGCTGCAAGCATCCCCTGTCGAAACTCACGTCGGCGCTCCACCAGTAAGCGAAGCGCTAGGATACGGTCAGTTGTTGACTTTTTACCAGGCGTGAACGCCAGACAGTTCAGGTCTCTGCATCTTCAGCAGCTGGCTACGAATTCGCATCAGCAATAGGTGGGCAAGCACACACTGAGCAGTGTATCACCACCGTAGTTGTTGCTGTCCTGTCGGTCCCCTTTCCTTTTCCAGATAGGGACGACCAACCCCCTCTTCCAGTCAGGAGGAATGGTACTGGACTGGCATACGGCATTCAAGACCGCATGCAACCCGCGGATCATGGCCTCACCTCCAGCATTGAGTAGCTCCGCACTGTCTATATAAGAGCGAATTATCTTACTGATTAGATAAAATTCCTTGATTTAACATCAGAACTTCTACTGGAATATAATTTACCAATTTCTAATCATAAGATATACAGTTAGTTCTTTTAGGCAATAGTTTTTCGCAATATATAAAGAACGCTATCGTCTCAACTTTGATATCTCATTCTACGGCCTTCTGTTGTATAAGCAGACTACTTTTCTTTCCTTACTGTTAAATATTTGTTTGATTATTTGCGCTGCTTCTTCTTACCGTTAACTAAGAAAACACGTTAGCAGACTATTAAATATTGTGACGCCTTTGAGTTTGCATGCCCTCGTGCACCCAGACGACTTTGATTTATTCGTGCCGCTGCTACAATCACCAGGAAGGAAAAAGCTGAGCCACGCACGAGGCCCCAGAAGCGTTACCGGGCCGTGTGTGGGGATCAGGCCGCTGCGACACGAAGTCCTTTAGGCGCGGCACGTCAGCGTGAGATAAAGAATTGGCAGGACGTGGAGATGGTGTCAAGCAAGGCACCGCGGAGACAGGCGTCGATGAAAGAAATGTGAGAGAGAGAGAGAGAGAGAGAGAGAGAGAGAGAGAGAGAGAGAGAGAGAGAGAGAGAGAGAGAGAGAGAGAGAGAGAGAGAGAGAGAGAGAGAGAGAGAGAGAGAGACATAGAGAGAGAGAGAGAGAGAGAGAGAGAGAGAGAGAGAGAGAGAGAGAGAGAGAGAGAGAGAGAGAGAGAGAGAGAGAGAGAGAGAGAGAGAGAGAGAGAGAGAGAGAGAGAGAGAGAGAGAGAGAGAGAGAGAGAGAGAGAGAGAGAGAGAGAGAGAGAGAGAGAGAGAAATATATGCAGTGGTGTCAAGCAAGGCACCGCGTTCAAGGAATATGAACGATGCGGAAGAAAAAAAAAAATGTGATTGCAGGGCTATCAGGGAGGTCCAAGGGGGCGTTAGCTTAGCCTTAGGCAGACGCGTGTTGCTGATGTTTTCATATGATTAAATGACAATATGAACAAAAATAGTTGATCTTACATGTTCTTGTAGTTCGCCTTCCCATGCACGTATCGTGACACTTAACTAATTACAGATAAGCTACTGTGCAAAAAAGTATGCTCAGTAAACACAGGAAAGTTATGTATATAGTCATTTCTCTTAAGTTCTCGGTTTTCAAGTCATCATCGACAGAATGACGAATCAGTGAAACGAAGGGAAAGTGATGCCAGGTGAAAACTTGCTTACTGATTTGGCTTCGCGGCGAGGCTGAGGGCTGAGGGTGAGGGCTGAGTAGAGGTGACTGTAATGCGAAAGTATGTCATTTAGTTCAGATGGGTTCGTTCAACTTTTGGGACAAAGGGCTGTCGTCTACCGTTATAGGTAATGCAATTGATCGTTTCCAGTATGTTGTAAATCGAAGGAACAGCAGCAACAGTAATTTTGGTAGTAGTCGTAGTCGTAGTCGTAAAGAATAGATACTTCTACCAATATTGCCATATCTACTACTGTTGCGACTTGTAATGTATTTTATTGCCACTACTACTATTTCTACTTTTACTACTACTACTAGTGCCACCACCACAAAAACACAAACAACCACAACATTTACTACTTTAACACATTACGACACATTTTCCTGAGATACACAAACACTTTAAAGAGAGAGTCGGCAATACCCACACCACGAACTGAAGCCAGAGAAATTCCACCCAGCCAAACTATTCCATTAAGTCTACCATAAATAACCACCGCCTTCAACGCCCCGACAATTTATTATTCCATTGTCTCCTGCACGCCTTGCCGGGTTTTGTATGGCTCACCACTTCTTTCCCGCGTGTGCACAGCGCTGCAAAACTCCCAGCCCCATACTCATCCTCCTCCCACCCCTGCCTTGCTCTACACACACCAGAATCCAGAGGAACAAAAGATGATATGCCACGAGTACGAACCAATAAGCGTCACACATGTTATACTCTCCCCTACTCCAAGTCCAAAGAACAAACACTGAGGTTGTAAATACTCGGATCAATAGCTTCAGACAGACCGAACTCTCCCCGTACGCACGCTAAGCAGTTCAGAATGCGAGAAAGCAAAGAATAATGATGCCACAAGTGTCCAAATCTATCAGCGTCGGACATCTTTATTCCGATACCTGACTGTCTTCTTGCTTCCCGCCCTTTTTAACTTGTACTTTTCCTCCCTCACCTCTTTCTTTTCCTCCTACAGCTCTTCCTCGCGTGCCACCCACAGGCCGCCTACCACACGCTCTTATCACTTCCTGCTCCTCCCCCTCGCTGAGTGATGCCACTTCTCATTACGCTTCAACACCGACAAAAAGCCTCGCCCAACCTACTCACTTTTCCTTTCCTCTCACCGGCCTTTTTTTCTTCTCATTTCTTTTGTCTCATTTTTCCTCCTGCCCCTTCCCTACATCCCTACCTCCCCCGTCCTTCCTTTTACCCCTCTCTGCTTCCTTTCATTCCTACACCTTCGCTCCTTTTTCCACCTTCCACTCTCTCCCCCTGCCTCCCTCCTTCCCTAATTCGCTCCCTCGTCGGCGGTATCCCACACGTACACCCTCGCTTGTATTCCTTGGCACCCAACCATGAGAGGCGGCGGGCGGCGGGCGACGGTAGACGGCCAAAGTCAACGTGTGGGTTTAACGACTCGCGAAGCAGTACTCGGGTGGTCGTGTCTGTCTTCGAAGGGCTCATAGAAGGGTGGTCGTGGTAATAAATTGTCTGCCTCGGGTCGTGGGTCTGACAGTCCGACATACGCTGATAACTCTCTCAAGATTCGCGAGGGTGAGACACGAAGAACACTGGCCAGGGATGTTGTGTTTGTTTTGTTTGGGCTGCGGTGAGCGAGGGACGAGTGTTGATGAATGCTGAAGAGGAAGGGTTTGTGCGCGATGATTGTTGCTGTGTGTAATAGGACTTGTGGGGTTTGTGGTTGATGAGTTTGTGGTAGTGGAGGATATGTCGAAGGGTGATGGTGTCTGTGAATCATGATTCTCTCTGTGGATTTTGATAATGTGCCTGTGGGAGATGATGCGTCTGTAGGTGTTGATGCTGCGTCTAAAGGTGGTGACGAGTGTAAGGATGCGAAGTTTCAAGGCGGTGACGAGGCGAAGCTGGCAAGTAAAAACAGACAGGTGGAGATATGACGAGACGATAACGAGGAAAAACAGTCAGGCAAACGGTGGAGAAGCAAGCCTTTTGTGTGTGTGTGTGTGTGTGTGTACAGAGGGGTTGCGGGTAGGGGGTGTAAGACAGGACACCTGGTGCTACAGACAGACTGGTGGAGAGACAGGCAGGTTCGTGGGCCGTTCGCGTGCCCTTCCACACGCCAGACACGAGTCATATAAGGCAGAGGAGCTGATGATGGGCTGCGGCGGGCCACTCAAGGGTTAAGGGAGCTCTGGGATGGAGGAGGAGGAGGAGGATAAAGAGGAGGAGCAGGAGGAGGAGGAGGAGGAGGAGGAGGAGAAGGAGGAGGAGACAGAACCTTCCGTTGTGTCCAGGAAAGAAAGCGCGCAGGGGACAGTGAAGGCCAAGGTTGGGACACACACTAACACATGATCGGCTGTGTTCACCTCCTTGACGCCGCGGGAAGTCCACCAACACCCATCGCTCCGGCGCGTCGAGGCTGAGAAATACAAGCTCGTTTGTGGCGAGGAGATAAGAAGAGCGTAAGGGTTGAGGGTACCTGCTGGAATTGGAGAATGAGGGTGAAGCGAAGCGATGACCAAACTGAGAAAAAAAAGTACGCGTCAGAACAAAAATCCAAGAGCGTCAGTTTCTAATCTCGGGAAGGCAAGCCAGAGTACCCGTGAGTAATATGGCCGCTTGTGTAGTACATGATTATCGGCAGCGTGTGTCAGGCCCCGAGTTTACGAGACCTTCAGTGGGCATCACGTCGGCCATGATTTATCGACAAGTACGATTTTAATTTTCCAGAGGAGGTGGTTCACCCTAATGAATTTTAATAAGACAAGGAAAGATACCTGGTGCCCAAAGTGAAGTGGAAACGAATGGTTACGAGTCAAAAGTGGCAGAGCTCGAGGCATGAACGAGGAGAAAAAAAGGACCATATACGTAAGGAAGTACTTGTAAAAATTTGGGGGGATTAGACGAGTAAAACCACTTTGCTTATAATGAATATAAATTTGACTGTTTTCATGCGCGCAACAAATGTTGCGGTTGTTTGCCAGTAAACGAACATCCTCCCTTTATCTTCCTCTTCCCGCCTCCACCCCCTCCTCTCTTCCCCTAGCTCCCCGCCTCTACTCCTACCTCCCTTTCCCTCCCTACCCGCCCTTCCCCTCCCCCCTCCTCCTCCCCGTTAGTTGAGTCTCATACCCTGCCGGGGGAGGGGGAACGAAAGCAAAAATTAGCATCTATTACACCGCCCTCATAAACGCATTAATGGTCGCCGATCAAGGCACCTTTATCAGTGGGATAATTACCACCTGTCCGCCAGGTTTCCCCGATATAATAATGGCCGCCTCATGTTATTAGTTTTTTCTACATTTGGTACATTGCTAATTTACAAGGCACCTTTCACCCCCATTGCACTGACCTCCCCATGAATGGAGGGTGAGAAGAAGCAAGATAAATGTTAAGGAACATATGAATATTATCTAACACAAGTGAAGACGATAAGCAAAGAGATGTGTATGTGATTCTGAAGATAAAATGCTTTGAAATACTTAAAAGAAGCAACTGCTCGTGACACGTGATTATAAATGATTCGGAAGCAAATATTGGTGAATTAAATCTTCACCGCTCACGTTTCCCTATTTACCGAGTTCATTCAATACACCGACCTTTGCAATTCACCGCGACACAGAAAAAAACTACCCTTGTGTATTTGTGCCTGCATGGGATTTTCATTCGGGTATTGTTCTTTTACCAAGTATTAATATTGAGAGACTTGAGATATAAGTATATTGACAAAGATGCATGAATATTTATTCTTTCAATAATAATTGTATTATTATATTCAGTATACTCTGCTCTATTGAGAAATGAATTTAGTTTTTTCTTCTTAATTCTATTGTTTAGTCCCATTACCGTAAAAACAATAAGCATTAATATGCATCAACATGTAACAATTGAAAAGGTGAGGATATTAGTGCGCTGGTGCCCGGTGACATGGCTGATCAAGGTTTAAGCATTTGCTGGAGGCATCACCCCGATAATTCAGTAGAAACAGGGGGAGGAGGAAAAGGAGAAGGAAGAGAAGGAAAATGAAGAGGAGTAGAAAAAAAAAACAAGCAGATGAGAAAGGAGACGAGTAAGAGTCGAACAAGAGGGCGCAGGGAGAGAAGGGAGGCTGAATTCCAGGCGATTCCCTGCGAGTGACGAAATGCAAATGTAATTCATGTTAACTTGATCCTCTATTTCGTTTGCCTCCTCCTCCTCCTCCTCCTTCTCCTCCTCCTCTCTACCTTAAACTTCACCTCCACCTATCTTTTTTTTTTCAGTCTAAACAAATGCAAAGAACACATAAATGCCATACATAGCAAAACTGGACCAGTGAAGTCTTGATGGCTTGTTCCGCAGATTTGCGTCACATTTGGATACCGTACTTATGATTCATGAAAGTTAAAATGAATGAGATATATTAATTTTATGTAAAAGTTTGAAGTAGACTGTAGAAAAGGCCAAACAACTTAAGGTGTATTAATTCATTAGTTCCTTGTACTTTTTTTACGCATATAGAGTAAAATTGGCACATTCATACATTGCAGACAGACAGATAAACAGAGAGGCAGACGGAAATATGCTGGGAGTAAACACAAACACACACACACACACACACACACACACACACACACACACACACACACGATTGTACACGCACACATTTTTCTTTTACTCTTAGTTTCAAGAAGCATTTACGTCACAAGGCGCATATCTCTCTCCTCCTCATACTGATAGTCTTCTACCTCTTAAATTCCGCCGCAATGTTGCCTCTCTTTCTATCTTCTATCGATATTTCCACGCTGACTGCTCTTCTGAACTTGCTAACTGCATGCCTCCCCCCCTCCCGCGGCCCCGCTGCACTCGACTTTCTACTCATGCTCATCCCTATACTGTCCAAACCCCTTATGCAAGAGTTAACCAGCATCTTCACTCTTTCATCCCTCACGCTGGTAAACTCTGGAACAATCTTCCTTCATCTGTATTTCCTCCTGCCTACGACTTGAACTCTTTCAAGAGGAGGGTATCAGGACACCTCTCCTCCCGAAACTGACTTATCTTTCGGCCACCTCTTTGGATTCTTTTTAGGAGCAACGAGTAGCGGGCTTTTTTTTTTTTATTAATGTTTACTTTTTTGTGCCCTTGAGCTGTCTCCTTTGCTGTAAAAAAAAAAAAAAAAAAAAAATCTGACATATCTGACTCGGAGAGAGAGAGAGAGAGAGAGAGAGAGAGAGAGAGAGAGAGAGAGAGAGAGAGAGAGAGAGAGAGAGAGAGATACGACTCCGCACATAGACATCATTACCACCACAAAACGAACAGGCACACCGCACCACTTGCGACCATCAGGCATAATAATCTTTGCGTTACTACAATACCTGTTTAATGAGACAGTCTGAAGTCCTCTACCCTTGCCTCGCCCCTTACTTCGTCCTCAACACCCAGACTCCAGTGCCTTACTCCCCTATCTCTCCCTTCCCGACCTTGCATTCCTTTCTTTCCTTCCCTCGTTTAGGATGACAATCTGAAGCTTGGTACACCTCGGCTTCGGTCTTTGCTCTCACGTCAATACTCCGGCCACTCTGCCTAATACCTTTCTATCCTTTCCTTACCCTGGTCCTTGTCCCTGCACTATACATGACTCTGCAATGTTCGTCAAAAGCATTCCGTCCGATCCCCATTAATTTTGATTTACTTTTTGTGGTCTAGATTTATAATAATTGCTTTTCCTTAGATGTGTGATCCTTTACGGCGTAGAGGAATGAAATTCTCGAGAGGGTAGATTTTAAGCTCTCAAGAACTTAATTCCTGATCACGATTTGTTATTTTGTCAAGTGATTATTGAACATTACTTTCCGTTTTCCTCAGGCTCGCCTGAAAAGTTATCTGAATCTAAGGTTCTTAAGGATGTAACCGTCTATCTTGATTCATGTATAAAATAATATATTAAATAATTCTAAGCAAACATTGGATAATTTTGGAGATATTTTGTCACCTTGCCTATCGCCATCCTATCCTTTCATTGTTCTAATCCGCTTTTCTCCCTACTGTCCCAACGCCTTAGTACCTTACCTTCTATGCCTGCTCAACACAAAAGTCTGATGTTCCCTTGTCCCATATTTTCACTTACATTCCCATCTCCCGTCACACCTCTCATTTAATCTTCCAGTACTTCCCCAACCACTCCTACTCCTTGGACTACTTCCCTTCTCTCTCTCTCTCTCTCTCCCTCCCTTCCCTTTTCCCCTGTTCCACCCCATCAGGAGTTGACCCAAAGAGGGATACAGAGGCCCATTAGCATCACGTTAATACCAGCAGTGGTTATACGATGCAAGGGCGAACCAAAGGACTAGCTGTGTGTGTGTGTGTGTGTGTGTGTGTGTGTGTGTGTGTGTGTGTGTGTGTGTGTGCGCGCGCGTTTGTGAAAATGGGGGAGGGGCGTCTGTGTACATGAATGAGTGCGAGCAGGTGGTGGTGGGTGAGTGGGATAAGACTCCTTGGGCGTGAGCGTGGTTGTGGGTGTGGATGTGGGCGTGGGTGGGGTGGGTGTTTCCCCTCCGACACAATGGTTAATGTAGGCAATGCCAAAATGCAAATTTAGAATCAACTGATTTATAAGAACACTGTTGTTTCACACACACACACACACACACACACACACACACACACACACACGCACACGCACACGCACACACACACACACACACAGTCCTTGACCCCTCTAGTCCTTTATATTCATTTCAATCCTCCTCATTTACCTACGCCCTCAACCTTCCCTTTCCTTACCCACTTTCCACTATCCCTTCCCCTCTTCGCCCCTCCTCCCGTACCTGCTGTCACTTGGTTTCCTTTCCTAGAGGTCAAGTTTAATGATTTGGAAAGCTTTTCTATAAACTGAATGTATAAACCGAATGAGCTTGTGCACCCACTGACGACAACGCTTACTTCGAGGAGGGAAAACGGTACAGGGTAGTTGATTAGTGTGGATTACCTACTACGCACTCGTCTTCCCCTGTTCATCTGTAAGTGAGAACTGTGCCTCAAAACCCCAGGAATGCGGCACCACATATATTGGAGAGTTATTGTTCTGCTAAAGATTAATATATCAAGTGTTACTGTGCCTCTCCGGTTATTTATCACCGACTGGTTGTTGACTGTTAATTATTCTCGCCACTGACTCCACGCCTGCACTACAATGAGAGACATTAACCGTTCATTGATGGGGTTTTTTTGCTAGCGATTTATCGTACCGTATATTATTCACATTGCTAGTCCCCAGTGGTTACAACGAAAGCGCTCTCATGAACACACACACACACACACACACACACACACACACACACACACACACACAGACACACACTGAGTGAATGGTGTACACGAAAGAGGAGGCGCCTCACTACATGCCGCCCTTATAGCTACAGAGACTTGGTAAACAGGTCGGCGAGTTGACGTTTGCGTCGTCACGGCTGGCGGCGGCGTCCACACAGAGGCCGCCCCGCTGACACCTTCCTAACGCCCCCGCCACCTCCCAGACGGTGTGTGTGTGTGTGTGTGTGTGTGTGTGTGTGTTTCACCACGGCTTGATCACGTGTTGGACTCGCAATTGTCAGCAAGCACCCTTCCGACAAAAGCAAGCCAATTATAATATAGTCGATTATAGTCGTGTGTGTGTGTGTGTGTGTGTGTGTGTGTATGGGGGGAAAACATCAACTACAACCTCAAGCGAGTGTGTAAAGTCATCCTTTTGGCGTCAGTTATTCGACAACATTCTCTTGGTAGTCAACACCCGAGCGGTCCCTCGCCATCACCGCCTCTCCGCCCCTCTTGCCGGCGCCCTGCATGAATGATGGCGGCACCGGCTGGCGAAGTGACCCTTCCTGAGCAAGTGGTGAACCGCGTTAGTCTGCTCCTTTCGCGGCTCAACCCACAACTCCGGAGAACAGGAAGATAAATGATGCTCTCTGATATTATCTTGAAGGCGGCGGCAACTGGGCACTAGCTAAGGCACTCTCTCTCTCTGCTATGGTCACAAGAATCCATGAGACACCTGGCGTCGTGCTGCAGGTATTAGCAGACGGAAGGGGGAGGCGGGGGGCGGGGCGTGCTCAGGAGGACAGTTCGTGGACAGTGACGGACGGTGCCGCTGATTACTCCCGTGCGGCAGCCAAGACACACGGCGTCCGCGATGCTTTCCCCTTCAAGCTGCGTCATGGTGCGAGGTGACTAACGTTTATACCATCCAACAAACCACTCCCAAAACATTCCCAAGTGTAAATTAGGACCGTGTTGTTGCCCCTCTTCCCTCAGATTGCCGCTATAATTTTTTTTTTATGCGATACTAGTGCCACCCTTTTAATGAAAGCGGTGTGTAAGTGTGCTTCAGAAGACACGTGGGAACTGTTCTGGTGTTTTGAAGACACTCACTGGTGGAGGCGGTTTGTAAGTGTGCCTTCGAAGACACATGTTATTTTGATGTCACTGAGTTTAAGGAGCATTGAATGAAATGTAAGTTTCTAAAAACAGAAGAAAACGCTATGAGTGACGAATTAGCATGAAGTAAAATATACATATATACAACTATTGACATGGAAAAAAATGTGTAAATAAGGGCCGATGAGAAAATCGTTGCCAGCAAGCAGAGGGATTTATACGAACAACTATGATGCCCATTTCAATGGCAGTCTTTCCTTTCTAACTTTTTCTAATTATTTTGCAATTATCTTAACCAGCTTTTGATGGAGGATATTTTCACTGCTCATTCTGGCTACAGGAAATTGATAACTTACGATGATTGATCTTTATTCACATCCTCCATATGTTGCTTTAACTGTCATTGCCACTTAACCGTTGACGTCATTTATATAAAATTACGCGTTTTATGAAGTATTTACCTTTTGAGAAGAAACTGTAAAAGTCAGGGCAGAAATCAGGGCAGAGGACAAGGTGGGATTTCATTAGAGCTTTTACCGAAGCAGAAAGGAACGCACTAATATAGGAGGTGGAGAACGTTGGAAATGGCCTCTGTAGAGACGAAAGTTAATATATATACTCTGTAAAAAAACATCCAAAGTTTAAGCAAAGTTTTAAGAGTAGCCTGGATAGCTACATGGACGAGGATGACAGGTGGTAGTGTAGTGCGGCGACTAAGCCGGTCGAATGAGAGTTGAAGCATAATTCAGAAAGGCTATCAGAGGATTCATTAGAGAAGATGACTCTGATGAGTGAGGTGTGGGTGCAGTAAGGTGACAGGGTACTGGAGCGTGCGCCCTTACCGAAGGTAAACATGGATCAAGCCTCTACCTGTAACCCCTGAAACTACATCTCACCCATCGTGAGTAGTGGGGGAAATTCTGGAGCTGTCCTGTGTAGTCCACTCGGCCTCTTGCAGTCTCCCTGTGTTCTTATGTTTTTATGTTCTTAAACAAAAATAACCTTTCCGCAGGATATCAGTGATGCAACGCTTGAAAAAGCTCACTTATCTGTTCTGTGTCCGTCACCAAACCATCAATTTCCCTGGTGGTTGACGTGCTCGCGTGCCTGCACCGGCCAGGCCTCCACCTGTGGCACTAACTAATGACCCTTCCTGTCCCGCCGCACCCGAAAGGCTGTTGGGGTCAGGGTAGGGCGGCGGCGGCGGGGGGGGACTGTGGTGTTGGCTATGGAGGTGACGCGGGAAGGTGTGGCAGACGCTGCTCGCCGCTCAAAGGCAGCGGACGTGTTGTTGTGTAGTGCCGCGCCCAGTGACCACGCCACCCCGACACGGGTTGGTCACCGCGAACCACAAGGACTTTTATTTTTGACGCCTTTTTAAAAGTGATGGTAAATTAGGATGTCTATTTTTGACGTCTTCTTAAAAGTAATGGTAAAAGGTGAAGTTTGAAGCAGAGTCTATTGTTGCGCGTAACCTCAGTGCTCATCTCTGTTCGACTGGACTTTGAGAGCATGTGGTGAAGGAGATCCCTAATACCCTGGGACGGCCAAGTGCAACACCTCTGTTGAGCACGGAGGCAACAGTGATGGACTCTTATTCAAATGGTTAAGCGGGACTCGGAGTTACCTGAACACTTTGTGTACAGGTTCCTGGACACCACTAAAGCCTCGCCTTGCCAGGACACAGGCAGAACGTCCCAGTCTGTGTGTCCGCCTCCTCCAGCTCAGCGGTGACTTGATGAACGCTTGATGTACTTTGTTTAACCTTCCTTGATCTTTAAACGGAGGGACGTCCAAGAGTCAAATTTGGTCCCACTGGCTTTTGTTCACACATTTTTGTCCTGTTTTGAAACAAAATAGGCAAATAATTTATACATGTAGTCAGACTCCCTCCACTTCCTCCTTATTTCTCTTCGGGCCGCTTTCACAGTAACTTTTGTTTGTTTTGATCGTTACCAATGTGCGGCGATCGCCGCTATAGTAATTCCACGTGAAACTGACCGATGGGGTAGTGGCGGCTGCAGGTAACGCAGTAAAAAATAAAACACTAAATGACAATATTAAAATATTAGCAATAATAGTATTCATGAAAAATTATTGTCAATAATATCGATCTATCCAACTGCACTTGTAAGGAAGATGCATGCATTGCATTCTATTAGAATGTGTAATTATTCAGATGTGAACTAGTGAGGTTAGAGACAGGTGAGGTGTGGTCAAGGCCCAAGGGAGTCGTCGGCGCCCATGAGTAATGACCTGACATGTGACCTGATCTGACTCCCACCCGAAGCTGGTCCGGTCATGGCCCATATGGCCAAAAGAAGATGGCGCCACTATAAACACTTGCCTGCGCCATGACGGGCTGGGGCCGAATACCATGCAGCCCCCTCAAGCAAGCCTACCGGCGCAATAGGCAGAGACGTAAAAAAAAAAACAAACAAACGTGCTGGAGTAGTTTGAATACACATGGTATACCCGGCCCGTGCCGGTCCGGTCACGGCCCGTTTTATCGTGCTGGTGTAGTGTGAATCAGCCCTAACTCATCTTCCTCCTGACCTTCCTATAGTCTGTTCAGAGCATGAAGTCCGTTCAGGGTGGAGCTGGTATCGTCGTTTACCTCTACCTCTCTCTTATTTCCCATCCATGTGCTATTTGAAAGCGATATTTTATATATTCTGTATATAGTAAAGGAAGCTACATAGTACAATGAGTGTCGATGTTTAGGATTATAACAAGGATTTGTATAAATTCTATGACATGTGGCAGGGATTTTTTCCCATGTTGCCACGTTGTGGTCTTGGTAGTGGTGGTGGTGGTGGTCGGTGTGTCCCCCTAGGTCCCTTCCCCGGGTCGAGAGGGAGAGAGAGGGAGAGAGAGAGAGAGAGAGATAAACAGGTGGGTTGTGGGTGGGTAGGCCGGGAGAGAGTGCTAATCTGATAATTGGCGGCCGAACTGGCAGCGCTGCACTCATGGGAATTCTGGAATCTGCCACACCTTGAACCGACTTCATACTCCGAACAGACTATAGTCGTGGGCGTGTCGCCCGGTCATTACTCTACCCATCTCTGGCTACCCGTCCCCCCCTCCCCTTCCCCACGCTTGGCCCTCCTTCCTCCCTTCCCGCTCCTCTTCCTCCCCCACCTGCTGCTCTTTCGCCCACTCACAGCACTTAATGGCCCTCTAGATAACGAAGGCTCTCGCTGTTTGACTTGTGGTGACGCTTTAAGTAACTTATTACGAGGCACAACCCCTATTGCTGCCCGTGTTTTCAGCCTGGTGTGAATGATTCAAATGCTGCCTCATTAGGCGTGAAGAATGGGTGTGTTTGCGGCCTGGCGAGTTACCTGAGGACGAGGCAGCGGTATGCTTACTGAGCGTCCTTTTAACGGAAACGGAAGCAGAAACTTATTCCTTGGCGTAAAATGTATATTCCAAGGTTATATAAAGATAAAGAAAAAAATGCTCGCACCATGCATTCATGGAATCGAAATGCATATGACACTCATTGCTCTTAAAACACCAAGTAGTCGAAGGAAGGAGTGAAAAGCGCCAAGACAACCAGATGATGGAAGTAAAATGAAGTAGGCGGGATGGACGGGTTGCCTTGCAAGGCCATGGCGATGGTGAGCCTCCTACCATTTAATTACAGACCCTTTGGAGCTGACAGTGTCTGGGAGAAGTGTGTAAGCAACGTCTCGGCTCCCCACTGTAGTATCACTCACCCCCCCCCCGCCCCCGTAACTGCCCCGCCGCCATGCAACACGCCACGGACAGTATGGGCACGCACCCTGTTACTGCACACATGACGCCGCTTTGATCCTGCTCGAGCCTCCTCCTTGTGATTATTATTATATGCTGTGATTTATTACAATGCATCGCGGGAGACATCCTTAGATGGCTCCATGGTACTCATGCTCCCGCTTATCACCGTCCAGTTAGTCAGGTCCAGCCATTAAGGGTTGCTGGCTTGCCAGTATATATAAAATCGCACACACACACACACACACACACACACACACACACACACACACACACACACACACACACACACCAAAAAAAAAAAAAAAAAATCGCAGTCAACTAGTTAGCAAAACAAAAATGTACAGCGCTAAATGAGAACCTTACCTTCCCCCCAAAAGAAACATCCCAGATATTTAAGAGATAAAAAAAGTAAACGTTCAACTTTTTGTGGGAAGCGCACGATGACGCGTTTAAAGTGTGGCGGAGGAGAAAATGCAGAGGACAGGAAATGCCTCTCGTATGCCAAGGCAGCGTTGGTGTGCACGAAAGGGTGAAAACAGGCCAGAGGCGATACACTATGTAGCCTGTCAAGGCAGCCAGGTGGTGGACGTGATGGTGCTGCCGGTGGTGGAGGTAGCTGTGGTGGTGGTTGGTAATAAAGTAGTAGGTGGTGGTAGCTGGTGGTGTGGTGGTTGTTTGGGGTGGATAGCTTGTTAAGGGAGGCATAAGGAAGTGGTAAGGTAAGGGAGTGACGATAATGAAATCCTAAGTAAACAGTAGGACAATATAATCAGTGGTGGTGGTGATGGTGGAAATGGTGATGGTATGGACAGTGAACATTAATTAAGGTAATCAATGGTAATGATATGGTCAGTGAATAGTAAGGTAAACAGTGGTGGTGATAGTGATGGTGGTGGTGGTGGTGGTGGTAACAGCTGGGGTGATCTAGTCCTCCCAAGGTAAACAATGATGTGCGGTAATGCAACACTTTACAGCAACACTTTACATTATCAGTTATCAGCCATTCCGAGAGAGATTAATTATTATTTCCGTCACCATCAGCAAGGACAAACTCTTCTCCTTCAGTTTAGCACTCCACATCCCTGTTATTCATTTTTATCTTCTCTCCTCAATCTTCCTCTCCTTTCTTTTTTATTCTTTTAAGTTTGTTCTTTCTCCTCCTCCTCCACTTTTTCCTCCTCTTCCTCTGTATATTTCTCCTCCACTTCCTCCTCTTTGGCTTCTCTTCTGCCTCCTCCTCTTCCACCTTCTCCTCCTCTTCCGCCACCTCCTACGCGTATCTCTCTTGCATCCCAGCCCTTAAGACCTTCAGAATACGCTACATGAGTTACAGTCCTGTCACGCACACACACTGCCGAGGTCACGGGATCTATTAGAAATGAGTTTCGGCCGACCATGCTCATACTGAATGCGCTTGTGGCAGGCTTTGTGAGCCATAAAAGCCTGAATAGGCGTACATTTTGGTTTACAAGGCTGAAAACGAGGCCACAGTGGACATAAAAGATAATGGGAAGATGAGATCAGAAATGAAATAAACCCGGAATAAAGATTTAAGTGTTTGTGATACAGCAAATGACTCGCAGTATCAATCAGTTGACTGGAATACGAAGGCAAAATGAACGTAGAATAACGAATAAGTTTTGGTAATAATCTCAGCATAAAAATTATTAGATCTCAGTTATAATGTGATCCTGATGTGGTTGAGGTAAAATTGTATTAAAAAGTTTATAACACTTCGTTCATTCATTCAGTAAACGGAGAAAATTGTTAAGGGAATTATTAAACAAGGACTTATCAACTATTCGTTATACGGTGACGGTGACTCGGCTGCGGCAACATAACATTTGGTCCTTCACATGTAGTGTCTAGCGTCTCTTCTAAGTAGGTATGGTTCCTCTGTCTACTATCATCTCAAAAAAAACAAAAAAAAAGTTCATGCGCATCAATCAGCAGGTGACTCGGACTCAGAGCTATTCGCTATAAGGAAATAAGTGACACTGCTCCGGTAACTTTACATTGTCCCTCTACATATAGCGTCCAGCGTTTCCGAGAGGGCGTCATGTCTCCCTCGATAGACGGAGAACGTTTTAACATCATTATCCAGCACGTCACTATAAGCTATTCGATGTATGGTGAGGCTGATTCCGCTGGCGTAACATTACATTCGATTCTCTTGTAAAATTGCCCAGCGTCTGAGAGGGCGTGGTCCTTTCAACCTTTGTACAAACTTTGCGTGGGGTGTGGCCGCTCTTTACCTCCTCTGCCTCTTTCCCCGTGACAGTCGTGTGTGTGAGGGTGGGGCTAGGTGGGTGTGGATGGGTGTTGGTGAATGTGAATGGGTGTGAGAGGGTGTATGTAGGTGTAGATGGGGTGAGTGGGTGTAGATTACTGTGGGTGGATATAAATGCGCGTGGGTAGGTGTGAGTGGGTGGGGATGGGTGTTGGTGAAAGTGGATGGGTGTGGGTAGATGTGGATGGGGTGCGAGTAGGTGTGGGTAGATGTGGAAGGTATGTGAGTGGGAGTGGATGTAATGATAAGTGTGGGCAGCTGTGAACTGGTGTTTGCGGGTGGGTGTGTCTAGGCGAGAGAGAGAGATTGAAATTGCAGGTGGATGAGTGTAGGATGAGGGTGTAGATGTTAAGTGGGTGTGGGCGGCCCATCAGTAAGCCAGTAAAACAGGTGATTTGTGCGACAGTCACAGAACACTCACACCTCGCACAATCGGCGTTGACATATATATATTTGCTTTTGCACACTCTTTTCCTCTTTAGAAGGAAAATCATATGGAGAAGTCAGATATTATGAAAACAATGACAAGTGAATTAAAAAAAAACCTGTTCGTTAGATCGTTGATTTCGGATTAGCGAGAGGAGGTGGAGCGTAAAGTAGTGGGAGTAGGAGAAAGGTGAGACAATAGAAGCTGGTGATAAGTACATAAGAACGTAAGGAGTCTGCAAGAAGCCGGTTGGCCTATACAAGGAAGCTTCTGTAAGTCTAACCACACCTTGCCTTACTATCCATGAATTTATCCAACCTTTTCCTGTGTGCCAATACCATAGACACATTCAAGAAGAAGTTGGATAAATTCATGGATAGTGAGGTAAGGTGGGGGTATAAAATTACAGGAGCTGCCTTGTATAGGCCAACCGGTTTCTTGCAGACTCCTTACGTTCTTATGTTCTTATCACCGGTTTCCATTGTCTCATCTTCCTCCTACTCCCACTAATTTACGCTCCACCTCCTCTCGCTAATCCGAAATCAACGATCTAGCGAACATATTTTTTTTCTCCATATGATTTTCCTTCAACAGGAGCAAAAACGGGATTGTAAACGACGAAAAACAGAGGTCTGCTCCTCTCTCCGTATCCCTTCACTCACTGTTCCTCTGTTCCCTCTGTTTCTCTATCCCTTCCCATTTATCGGGCTTCATTTGGTGGAACATGGAACTCCCTCTCCCTCTCCCTCTTCCACTTCCTCTTCCTCTTCCTCTTCCTCTTCCTCCTCCTCCTCCTCTTCCTCCTCCTCCTGTACCCTACTCTCGCCAACCCCCAGACACTTGTATCCCTCCCCCTTCATTCATTCCTTCCCTTTCTTCCTCTAACTCTCCCTCTATCCCTCCCATCCTTTCTCTCCCCCTCTCAGCCTCCCTCCTTCCCTCTCCCTTCTTCCTTCTCTTCCTCGCCCTGCCCGAGAAGCAAGACCAATGAGTGGGCATCGATGGTGTGTGTTGATGTGGGTCGGGTACCACGGGGCCCAAGGGTCGGGTTACCTGGTCCTGAGAGGGTCTTCCTTCACTCGTCGATTATAATCAGCGTGGCGCGTGAAGCCCAAGGTGTTCAAGGGTGTCATGGAGATAACAATGGATGGAGGGGAGGTAGAGGTGTCCATAGATATAGAATGAAGACGGAGTGAGAGCAGGAGATAAGTGTCATTAAGAGTGTGTAATAAAGGGTGGAACGAAGAGTTTAATGGGTGGAATGAAGAGGGAGTGGTGGAATGAAGGTGGAGCGATGGTGGAGTGAGGATGGAGTGAAGGTGTCAACAGGTACAGTGGTTATGAACTATTAAGAGTGAAGGGGTGAATAAGTGGAAAGGTGTGGATAGGAGGCGTAAAGGTGTGAATAAGTGAAGTGAAGATGTGAATAGGTGGAAAGAAAGTGAATAAGAGGAGTAAAGGTGTTATGTGAATAGGTGGAAAAAGGGTGTGAATAGGTGGAAAAGGGGTGTGAATAGGTGGAAAAAGGGTGTGAATAGGTGGAAAGAGTGTGTGAATAGGTGGAAAAAGGGTGTGAATAGGTGGAGTGAAGGTGTTAATAGGTGAAAAAAGGGTGTGAATAGGTGGAAAAAGGGTGTGAATAGGTGGAGTGAAGGTGTGAATAGGTGGAAAAAGGGTGTGAATAGGTGGAAAAAGGGTGTGAATAGGTGGAAAAAGGGTGTGAATAGGTGGAAAAAGGGCGTGAATAGGTGGAAAAAGGGTATGAATAGGTGGAGTGAAGGTGTTAATAGGTGGAAAAAGGGTGTGAATAGGTGGAAAAAGGGTGTGAATTGGTGGAGTGAAGGTGTGAATAGGTGGAGTGAAGGTGTAAATAGGTGGAGTGAAGGTGTGAATAGGTGGAAAAAGGGTGTGACTAGGTGGAAAAAGGGTGTGACTAGGTGGAAAAAGGGTGTGACTAGGTGGAAAAAGGGTGTGACTAGGTGGAGTGAAGGTGTGAGTAGGTGGAGTGAAGGTGTGAGTAGGTGGAGTGAAGGTGTGAGTAGGTGGAGTGAAGGTGTGAGTAGGTGGAGTGAAGGTGTGAGTAGGTGGAGTGAAGGTGTGAGTAGGTGGAGTGAAGGTGTGAATAGGTGGAGTGAAGGTGTGAATAGGTGGAGTGAAGATGTGAATAGGTGGAGTGAAGGTGTAAATAGGTGGAGTGAAGGTGTGAATAGGTGGAGTGAAGGTGTGAATAGGTGGAGTGAAGGTGTGAATAGGTGGAGTGAAGGTGTGAATAGGTGGAGTGAAGGTGTGAATAGGTGGAGTGAAGGTGTGAGTAGGTGGAGTGAAGGTGTGAATAGGTGGAGTGAAGGTGTGAATAGGTGGAGTGAAGGTGTGAATAGGTGGAGTGAAGGTGTGAATAGGCGAATTGAGAATGTGAGAAGTTGGAGTGAAGGTGACAACACGTGGAATGAAAGTATTAACACGTGGAGTATATAATGTGAAAGGGTGGAGTAAAGGTGTGCACAGGTGGAATAAAGGTATGAATGAATAAGAGGAGCGAAGGTGAATAAGTGGAGTTAAGGTGTTAATAGTAAGGTGTTAATAACAATTTGAGTGGAGGTATCATTAGGTGGAGCGAGGGCTTTTTTTTTTATCATGGAAAGGCTTAGTACGAGTCGATGATAATCTTGTTACTTTTATTCTGTAGAAAGGTTAATCAGTTACATTAGGGAAATTGCATTGACGCAGTGAAAAAAATCCCGTAATGAACACCACTGAGTGCCGGGGATCGAACCCAGGCCTACTGAGTAGAAGTCAGGGAAGCAGACCGACCACGCCACCGATGAGATAATTAAGTTTTTACGTAATAAAAGGCAGAATTATTATTAGAGAGATTTGAAGCGACGAGTCCGGAATAATCCTGTTAACGTATATATACTCAGAATCGGAGTGAATGAAGCCAACGTTTTTTTTTTTTTTTTTAATGCTAATCATTCATGGCACTTAGTAAAATTTTTATAATACGATTGTTGATTAAAAAATAATAATTCTTGTGTAAAATTTGTGTTTTGTGTGTGTGTGTTTTGAGTGTGTGTGTGTGTGTGTGTGTGTGTGTGTGTGTTTTGAGTGTGTGTGTGTGTGTATGTGTGTGTGTGTGTGTGTGTGTTTTGTGTTTTTTTGTCAGTGTGTGTGTGTGTGTGTGTGTGTGTGTGTGTGTGTGTGTGTGTGTGTGTGTGTGTGTGTGTGTGTGTGTGTGTGTGTGTGTGTGTGTGTGTGTGTGTGCTTGTTTTGTGTCTTTTTTGTGTGTGCGTTTTTTTTTGTGTGTGTGTTTTCAATTTATTAATTAAAACATTTACTGCACGGGAATGATAGGTTTTATAATACCATCAATTTTCACGGCTTATATACTTTTGTTGAGTGTTTGTGTCTACCTCTGTCTTCCTCTTTGTCCGTCTTAGTCGCATGCGCACACGGCCGAAACGCCCACAAGCAGGCATGCACACGTACACACACACACGCACGCGCACACGCACATAGATAGAGCGTTACTGAAGACAAATTCGAGTAAAAAACTAATACAGAAATTAACACAAATCATAACAATATCCAAAGCGTTGAACAAAGGTCATTCATGTCTATATATTAAAGCAGTAACTTAAAAAGGTCAGCCATTCTAGTAACAATATACAGGATCAACATCATTCAGGACATTACATGGAAAAACGTTCTACATTCTTAAAAAGATATATAAACTAAAATAAGTGCCAAAAATTTACTTCACAACAAAACAGACCACTATGCCAAGTACGGACTAACACCAACAAAGCACCGTATCTCTAAGACACTAAAACGAAAACCACGCTACAAAACACTCATAAAAAACACCAAAACAAATATTAACCTAAAACCTCACAAAACACTAAAGCAAAGATAAACTCAAGACTTCTAAAACACCATGAGTCAACTTGGCTTGTACCACGGTATCTAGTCTGTATCTGTCTCACTGTCGTTGTGATGTCTGTCTATGTCTGTGTATTTTCCAGTTATGTCTTTGTGTTCTTGTTTATTTACATCGTCGCGTTAACATAATTTTATGCCAACATCTCCCGATTTTCATATCCGCCTGTCTGTGACTGTATTCGTGCCGTTCCACCCCCCCACCACCCCCTCCGTCTCTCTCTCTCTCTCTCTCTCTCTCTCTCTCTCTCTCTCTCTCTCTCTCTCTCTCTCTCTCTCTCTCTCTCTCTCTCTCTCTCTCTCTCTCTCTCTCTCTCTCTCTCTCTCTCTCTCTCTCTGCCTGCTAATTCCTGCTGAGTCGCCATTACAACATCGGCCGCGGGGTCGCTTAGCGGGAAGCATCGTTTTGCTTTAATACACATTCCGCTGAAGGCGAGGTTGGAGATGAGCTCAGCTGCTGCTCGTGCCGGGGGAAGGTTTTTGCCGCGAAGTCTGTCGCGTGCGTCTTGTTTTGGGTCTTTTAGAAAATTGATGAGGTCGTCACGTGGGGTCCAAGTGTCCAGGTGGACTGAAAGAGCGCGAGTGATAGTGCGTCGCTCCAAGGTGATTGGCTGCACAGGTGGAGTTCATACACCGCGCCTTTAAACACGTTTTCCTCCCTCTTTTACTTCTTGAATCTCTCCTACTTCCCGAAAGTCCATAATTTGATGTCCTTTCCCTTCCTTCTCCCGATCCCTCCTCTCATCGTTTCACATTCACACCCTTCCTCCTCCTTTCCAAAGCATAATTTCTCTTCTATTCCTCCTTCATTCATTCCTTCCCTCTTCTTCCAGTATTGATTCTCTCTCTGAGTTCGTCCATCAAGCACTTCCACGCTATTGATCCTTCGCTCATTTCCTCTTCACTCCCATTTCCTTCCTCCTACATTTACCCCTTTCCCTCCTCAATTTATCTCTCCTCCTCGCATCCCGTCTCTCCATATCAACACAGCCAGCCAGATCTCCTGTCAGTAGTATTTCCAATTTAGTTCCATCATGTACTTTCTTTCGGACCTCTTAATTCACACCAAACACGATTACCATTTTCTTGTAACGTCACCATCACTTTCCCCTTCTGGTAAACGTTCCTCAACCCTGCCATACTGTGCCCGTCAACTGAAATTACGTAAGATTACCTTTCGCTCTTTCTAGTTTACTTTTCTCGAGATCTGCCATCAATTTTACCCTTCTGTGACGTCACTTGAATTCAGAACTTGATTCTCATTTTCACACAAACACTATTCTTTCCTTCTTTCTACTGTCTTTATATTTTCCGGTCCTCTACTTTCACAACGTTATAAATCTCTTCTTTATATTTTTCAGTGATAAGTCAAACCTTTCCTTGTACATATGTTCTTTCCCATCTTCATTCTGCACTCACACAACCTCATCCTCATCCTCTTCTTCGTCCCGTGAAACTCGTCCCTTTCCTTCCCCGGCCCGCGCCCCATCCATAACCAAGAGCAAGGGTCGTCGGCGGAGGGGAGAGGGTCGCCAGGAAACATGAAATTCTACTTCAGAGTATTACTATAGCCACTGCTCTCCCGTCCCCTCACCGCCGAGCCGCTGCATGGAAATATTTGCGTGCGGGTGTACACGCTCCTGCTGATTCACATATTTTGCCCCGGTGTCTCGGGTGTATCATTCCAAACACGCAATGAATACATGAAAATATTAAGATTTGAGGCAGTGCTCCAGCGCTTACTCTTTCAACTTTAATAAATGGTATGGTGAAGATGTACGGCAAAACGTGATAGAACGATACACTCACGAATTTGGCTTCATTATAATATTTTTTTCTTTTATTGGTCAATCATAGTCCATGCATTCTCTCTACATTTCGGTTTTGTACTTAGTCTTACTGTTTTACTGAAAAAAAAAAACATGCGAAAATTTTGGAGATCAGAAAAAAACCCATTTCGGTTTTGTTGTTAGTCTTTCTATATTGCTACAAAAAAAAACATGCAAAAACTTTGTAGTACAATAAAAAAATGTTACCTAATTTTCCATTTGCTAGGAACGATCTGTCGGTCATTTGCGGCGTTCCCATGATAACTTTGCAGCTGCCATCACGTCGACTTTATACGTACACGTTCTATTTTTTTTAATGATCCAGATTTTCGTGTTTGGCACCGTATCAAATCGGATTACTATTACAACCATTATTCGCTTTGTCACACCAAACGCAGCGGACCATTTCATAACTCCGGCGCGCAGAGGCGGGTAAGTGACAAATAAATATCCGAAATCAAATTCTGCACCTCGTTTTTACCTATTTTTCGCTAATTGCTTTATGCGTGCAACGAAATGTGATGTAATATTGGAATGCTCACGTCTCCTCCTCCTCCTCCTCCTCCTCTTGGCTTTTTGGAAAGTGGGGGATGGGGATAGAGAACGCTAATGCCCATGTCATTTTCAGCCCCCTCTTTTTTCTTTGGGCGTGTTGGAAGGGGGGAAAGTGAGGGTGGGGGGAGGTGATGGTGAAAGGGGGAAGGGGAAAGGGAACCCTAATGCCTAACCCATCCCCATTCTACTCCTCTACTGGGAGTACAGAAAAAGTGGGGATGAGGGTGGAGATGGTGGTGGGGGAAGGTGATAGAGGTCCCTGATGTCCACGTCCTCGTCTTCCTCCTCCTTACATGGTGGGGGGGAGATGGAGGAGGGTGATGGGGGGATGGGAGGGGGCAGAGGGCACTGGTGCTCGGTGTGCGGCTTAATCTTGCTGTAACTCTGAGGGCTCAACTAATCCAGTTTGCCGATCCTGAATTTCGTTTTCATTAGAACATTATTGGCCGGATTAGAGTGTTGTGCTGGGTCATTTGTAAGCAAGCCAGAGGTTCTGTTTTTTCTCTCACCAGCAATGTCTCACCATCATCACCACTTTTGTCACCATTGCAGCAACAATCACAAGCATCAGTAGCAATATCAACATTGATGTAATCATCACTATCCCCTTCAGTATCACCATACCTACTGTTGTCACCTTCACCGCCATCTTGAGCAACACTGCTACCATTACCAGCATCATCATAAATACCAAGCCATCGTTACCACCAATATCACAATCCCTATCACTCCCTCTATCACCACCACAGTTACCATCAATATCATCGTCCCATCCTCGACCACCGCCTCAACCACGTTGCTCACCGCACCCACCACTCACAAAACATACCACTATCAACACCACCAACACTAATAACTTCCCACAAACCACAACCGGTGACTCACCACAACACACATCACCTAATTCACTACAACCACCACTCTTACGCCACCATTAAATCCCACCATTCAAAATCCCTTGCTCATCACGACCCGCCACTTACAAGACCCACTCACCACCACTAACATTCACAATAGTATCTGACCACCACCCAGGATCTCAGCTCAACGCCGTCCACAACACTCCATTCACCTCCATTACCCAAAACACTCCACCACCACCACCATCCAACATTCTCAGCTCCCCACCTTTAATGAGCCGTGTGCCTCATATATATATATATATATATATATATATATATATATATATATATATATATATATATATATATATATATATATATATATATATATATATATATATATATATATATATATATATATATATATATATATATATATATATGAATGGAGGAATCGCTTATAACATTGAAAAAACAAAAACATAACACATGTAATATAAAACAAAACAAATAATATTGCAATGAACACCGCCGATTTGAGAGGTGACAAAGAAAATAAAAATCTTATCAAAACGTTAAAAGGAGAGATAACATCAGACATTTTTTCCAACACACACACACACACACACACACACACACACACACACACACACACACACACACACACTTTAGGCGCCGATGCTCCACGACAGGCCCGGGTCCCCGCCGCATAAGAATGAGCGCCAAAAAAAGGGACAAAACGACTTTCCTACACATAATGGAAGGTGATCAGAGGGTCGTCCTGCGGTGACGTCAAGGAGAAAGGCAGGGAGGGAGGGGGAGGAGAAAGAAAGGCAGGGAGGGAGGGGGAGGAGAGAGAAAGGTATAAGAGAGGCGGTAAGGCGGAGGGAGGGAGGGAGAGAGGATGGAATGGCGCCTTGATGTCCTGGGTGGGTGGGTGGATTTAGAGAGGTTGGTGTATGCCTGGGCGGGTGATTTTAGGAAGAGAGTGTATGGGTGAGTGGGTAGTATAGGGAGGAAGAGCAGGTGAGTGGGTGGGTGGGTGAATGGGAAGGCTTGGGGAGGAAATAAGGCTTGGAGGGAAGGTACGGAAGTGGAGGGTTGGGAGGGAGAGTTTAGGAGGGGCGGGAGGGAGCGAGGGACAGCTTTCTGGGCTGCTTATTGATCATCAGGATAATGCTGCGGAAGAGGTCAAGATATTCTGGGACTCAGATGAATTTTATGCATGTGATTCAGGGTGATGAGCATTTATGACGGTACGATTATTATATTTCAGGGATCTATTTTTTGTTTCAGTATAAGTGTTTGACTTATCCATTATATCACTATCACTACGGCAAAATCTGATATATTTCGTGGATTTTAAAAAGCGAATACAGATGTCTACTTTAGATTTTTTTATCGAAACTCTAAATACACAAGGCTATGTAGATTAATGTGTTTGTTCGTAGTTCCATGTTACATTCCTCCTGCATAAACCTTCCTGACCGCTACAAATAACACACAGCAAACAAGGAACAGCGAGGTGGGAGTGGCTGGGGCCCGAGCACTGGACACGTCACTCATGATCATCCTCAGACAGCGACAATACGGACGGCCTACAACGACAACCCGCTTACAAGATCACCAATTCGCACTCTAAAAAAGCCCCGTTCTAGCACTTCTTCCTGGCGCCGGATTACTTTCACCCGCCCATCATCCTCAACCAGGGCCCATATATTAAGGTCTTAACCCAATCCCCGAGTCACAGGAAAGATGCTCGTTTCGCGTCGCCAGTCCAACGGTGCTGACCCCTCCCATGACCCACGTAAGGCACGGGTGAAAAATCCAGTAATGGGTGAAGGGAGGTGAGGTGTAGTGAGGACAGGTGAGATGTGTAGGTGCTTCAGGCTGGGTAAGGTGACGGACGTTTATAATCTCACTGGTGATGACTCCAGTGATAGGTGGAGGGAGGTGAGATGTGACAAGGGTAGGTGAGATGTGTAGGTGCTTCAGGTTGGTTAAGGTGACGGACGTTTATACTTTTGTTGATAGGTTAGTTATACGAATATTATCCTACACACACGCGCGCGCACAGGTGCACATATTTGAGCGGGGCGTGCCACTATAACCTCTCATTTACAGTGTGTTTCTAGGGGAGCAGAGGAGGAGACACCTAACATGTGATCACTCTGCGGCCTTTACGGGGGATGTCGGGAAGAGAGGAGGAATCATAATTATAGGTTTCCCAAAAGTGTTTTTAGTCTCTCTCTCTCTCTCTCTCTCTCTCTCTCTCTCTCTCTCTCTCTCTCTAGAAATAACATAACACTAGCTATAATGTGGCAGTGGGTGCTCACTTCTTCCTCTTCTCATTCTTTCATTTTGTTTCTCACCGTCGATCTTATCCCTTTAGAGACAAAAAAAAAAAAAAAAAGATAACTGAGCACTGTTTTCAGACTCCATAGCGCTGCGGGACGACAGATTTACGTATACTCCAATTGTTTTCAGTCTGACGATGCACGAATCGCTGCTATATTGTCCATCATAAACAGTGATTTA
Organism: Eriocheir sinensis; assembly: GCF_024679095.1. Taxonomy (NCBI): domain Eukaryota; kingdom Metazoa; phylum Arthropoda; class Malacostraca; order Decapoda; family Varunidae; genus Eriocheir; species Eriocheir sinensis. The sequence continues at coordinate 80,057 of NW_026111635.1, forward strand.
GCTGCCAGGGTCTGTCTTGTGGCATCGACTAATTCTATAAAACATTCAGGTACAGCTGCGTAATTTACGACCACAGGAAAGATACACGACCTCTGTAAGACATCTGATGCGAATGAATGTTTGGACCACGAGGACACAACTCCTCTGAAAAAAAACTCGATGCTTCATAAGAATACAGAAGTAACAGCAAGGCTTCCTTCGCATGCACCCTCACCGTCGTGGAGGTGGCAAAGCTCGGGCCAAGACAAGCAGCGCAGCCACGAACTCACGAGATTTGTTTTAGGCCACCACGGCGTCTCTCTAAGTAGTCACTATATTTATCAGGGATTTATAAATAGGGAGAGCCTCAAGAAGGTCTAGTTCACCTGGCGGCAATATCTCTTCTTACTCCTCCTCCTCCTCCTCCTCCTCCTCCGTAGGGGACGCGCGTGTATCAGTCATCTTGGCTTGCCTGTAAATGCCAAGTTGTCACGTTGTTTATTTAGCGTTAGTGTGGGCGAGGAGTGCCAACGCCTCGCTCTCTGATCGTTTGTCTGATGCTGCCTGCGTGCCTGTCCCTGTACCTGGGAGCTCATGAGTGCTTCCCCCCCCCCCCCCACACACACACACACACAAACACACACATACGACTATTTCCACAAGCTACGAAACTTACTGGCCGCCAGCTAAGACACATCTGCATAGCTTTCGAGGGTGTAACTCCTAGAAGGATCTGTGCACATGTTGAGTGGATTGTGTTACAGAAATACATGTTTACACTCTCATTAAAGGCTGATTGGATGAAGGCGGTATGGTGGGGTTGTTGTGGTGGTGGTGGTGATGGTGGGGTAGTTGTGGTGGTGAGGATGGTGGTGGTGGTGGTGATGAATGATGGTATATGGACGGCAGGTGTTGGTGTTCTTCATACGCATGAAGATTTCAGGATTTGAGAGGGCGTGCAGTACGCAGGTTCTTTATATTCATTAAGAAGCGATGATTCAATTGCTGTGATGTTATATAAGAATGCTTCATCTACTATCTGGCTTTCAATGCCAAAGAAGCGACGGTGAGGAGTTCAGGTAGGAGATGACACATATATATTACCTATAGCCTGAGGCGTCTCGCCAATTGTACCAAATTTATTCCTGTTTCTCAATGAATGATTCACGACTAATGTATTATTCAGGATTTAGGGCAATGGTTCACAATGGACAGTGGAATACCTGAATACTAGAATACCTACGGTTGAAGGTGAATAAAAGAATGAGGCTACTATACATTTCAGCGGCGGACAAACGCTGTTTTTCGCAAACATCTCCTAAACGATTCGTTGGATCAGTATGATATTTCAGTACACTACCTTTAACACCCGGACCTAATTTATGGCTGATATACCATATTGCAATGTGTGTTATGTGAGGAGTTTACTGACTGATATTAAGCCTAATCCAGTCATCATATCTAAGGTGTTATACAGAATCGGACGAGTGTGGGGTACTCGTCTAACCCCTCCACCAACGCCCCGAACAACCCCCAGACCACTCCTTCCCTACCCCAATATCGCAGCATCCCCCTCCTCGTTTCCCTCTTCACCCCCCTACTCACACCATCCCCCTTCCCCAGCCCGAGGCTATGACTCAAGCAGAGGCAGGGTATAACTCATTGACTGCCGAGGCGCATCCAGGTGTTGTACAGTAATTATCAACGTGAAATACGTCTTGCCTCCATGGAATTGTACCATGCTCTTAGTTAATAATCATATCTATACATATACACCTACATAACATTCTAATATATAATACAGTGATGGGAGAAATAGGGAGGGACATAAGAATGATGAGGGAGGCGAGGAGCTAGGGGGAGAAGAGGAAGGACAATGAGAGCGAGAAGGGGGAGAAGTAGTTGTGGTTAGGAATAGTTTGGGAGGGTGTTGGGGGGGGGGCACACTTTCCTTCGAATGCGTCAACATGACTCGTCGGGTTTGTGTTATTTTCCACGAGTAAACTCCTCACATAACACATATAGTATCGTGGTATGTTAGCCATAAATTAGGTCCGGATGTTAACTGTAGTGTGCTGAAATGTCATACTGATCCAACGATTCGTTTAGGAGATATTTGCGAAAAACAGCGTTTGTCCGCCGCTGAAATGTATAGTAGTTTTCTGCTGTCGCCCACATATGTGTTTCTTGGCATTTAAATGAACGGCAGGTGACAAAATTAATCTCCCTACTTCAAAGAGAAATAAGCGAGCCAACAGATTTATGTTCTTCCGTAAAAACAACCGGTTCTGTGTTGCTGTTCAAGGGCATATGAACTAAAAATACTTATTAGCTTTCTGTAGCACAATCAATGCTCTCTGAACGGTGTCAGCGAGTCTGTGGGTCAGTGTGATAAAGCACGTCCCCGAAAGCGAGTGACCAACGAAAGTGATCTGGGAAGCAGTTTCACGCTGGCGATCCTTCGGCGCTTCATTGAATTCTGTTGGCGCGGGACGGAAGGGCGTGGCAGGAAGGAAACACTGGCCAGAGAGTGGACACGTGCAGGACCTAGTGGTGGCATAGTGGCTAACTAACCTAAATTTTGGCGCGGGGCAGAATGGGCGTGGGAGGAAAGAACACAAGCCAGGGAGTCTAACACATGCAGGACCTGGTGGTGGTGGCATAGTGGTGCTGACGCAAAAAAAGGGCACTCGTATATCGTGAAAGTGTTTATGTTGTTTCAGGATTAAGTGAGTGGGGGGGCAGGAATTGGGAGTACGTTATTATATATATATATATATATATATATATATATATATATATATATATATATATATATATATATATATATATATATATATATATATATATATATATATATACATATATATATATATATGCTTTGGAGGAAAATAAATTGTTTATTCATAAATAGCACTGAAGTTGGCGTTTGTACATCGTATGGTTGGCACGAAGTAGCAGATAAAACATAGGAAAGGTTATATACACACAAGTCTTGTAAATAAAAAAAACGTCCGAGTCTGCTCTCTCAACACCACAAACGTTTAAAACTAAAGCATCTACTACTAATGTTACTACCTTTTATTATTACTTCTACTACTACTACTACTACTACTACTACTACTGTAACTTTAGCTTTCACTACAAATATATTCTTCTACTACCACTACTATTACTACTACGTCTACTACTACAACGACTACTACCAGTGGGTCTCCTCGCCTCAAACACTCTTCCCGCTTAGGTCGCACGACATACATGCAAACAGAGAAAAGACTTGTAAACACCGTAACGACCCCATCACACTTCCCGGAACCTTGACGACGGGAAAACACGACAAAAAATGGCTAAACAAACACCGCGTAAAAACACCCCGAAAAAGGGAAGTAGTAACACGGAAGGCGAATTAGTGAAATGAAAAAGCAGAAAAAGATAGCGTGGGTCATTTTCGTCTTCATGTTCTTACCAGACTAAACCGGAGATTGGCTGTCACTTTAACTTCTATCCATCTATCGCTGATTGTTTGTTTTGCTCACGAACGATAAGTAAAGTCTCATTCCCTAGTTTAGAGAAAAAAATATAGAGAACTTTTCATACTCCTTCCTCAAGAAAAAGTGGTGACCGAATATGAAGGAACGGGAATAAGGATAAAAAAAGGGAATGAGGGGGGATAAAGAGGAAACGCTTGAGAAGGAATAAGCAAACTTGGGTACGAGGAGCGAACATTGAGAAAGATGGACGAAGACAAGAAATCGGAAGAACTTTCGTCCTTCGTGCCGCTCCCAATCCCTCTCGATCTGTCACTCTCACTTTGCTGCTACACGAGTCAGTATGACGATGAGACAAGTGCTTGCTTGGGACGGCAGGGTGGAGGCATACCTGAGCGGCGTGAAGTGGTGATGGTGGTGGTGATGTTGGAAGTTATGTGGTAGCGGTTGATGAAGGTAGTGGTAGTGCTAAATCATATGTATGTGGTGGTGAAGGTAATGGCGATCGTAGTGTGGGTGGTGGTGATGTTGAATGTTGTGCAGAGCTGAATGTGGTGGTGATGGTGGTGCTAACTGGTCATGGGAGGCATAGGGGTCGTGTCGTGTCGCTGGGCTGGCACAAGGCACCACTTTCCTCCTCAGCCTTAAGCCCATTCCTAGTCTCCTCACGGCGGCGTGGGAGACAAATATGCAGTGCTGAAGGTGGTGGTGACAGTGGTGGTGTTAACGGGTCACGGGAGACACAAGGGTCGTATCGTGTCGCTGGGCTGGCACAAGGCTCCACCTCCTCAGCCTTAAGCTCACTCCCAAACTACTTACGGCGACGAGGGATTCAGACAAAAAAAGCAACGACTCCAAGAGCTTGGCGGTCAAGGTCCATCGGCGCCCCGAGACAAAAGCCGCGAACATTTATATCCCGACGGGAGAAATTTACGCCCCGCAGGAGTTTACGGCCTTTGTCACTCACTGCTTTGTTCACCTCGAAAGCGAGACTGGAGGCGTGACCGTCGGGGCTCCCTTCGTTAGGGTGAGGCAGGGAGGAAACAAGAGAGGTGGGGAGGGTTAAAGAGGTGGTGGTGGTTGAATTGGTGGTGGTGGTGGTTGAATTGGTAGGGTGGTGGTTGAAAGGTAGTGATGGTTGTGGTGAAGAGAGTTGTAATGGGGGAAAGGTTTGTGATAGTGATAGTAATATCTAGAGGGGTGGGAGTGGTGGTGGTGGTGGTGATGAGGGTGGAAAGTGATAGGCGTGAGAGTGGACATGGCAGAGGTGGGCGTGAGGATGTGGGGGAGTAAAGTTTTTTTTTTCTTACAGCAGGAGTCAGTTCATGGGCATAAAAAAAGGTAACAAATGTTTAAAAAAAACCCGCTACTCACTGCTCCTATAAAGAGTTAGAGGAGTGGCCGAAAGATAGGTCAATATCGGGAGGAAAGGTGTCCTGATACCCTCCTCTTGAAAGGGTTCAAGTCGGAGGCAGGAGGAAATACAGATGAAGGAAGATTGTTCCAGAATTTACCAGCGTGAGGGATGAAAGAGTGAAGATGCTGGTTAACTCTTGCGTATGGGATTCGGACAGTAAAGGGTTGAGCTTAAGTAGAAAGTCGTGTGTGGCGAGGCCGCGGGAGGGGGGGAGGCATGCAGTTAGCAAGTTCAGAAGAGCAGTCAGCATGAAAATATCGATAGAAGATAGAAAGAGAGGCAACATGGCGGCGAAATTTAAGAGGTAGAAGACTATCAGTAAAAGGAGGAGAGCTGATGAGACGAAGAGCCTTAGACTCCATTCTGTCCAAGAGAGCTGTGTGAGTGGAGCCCTCCCACACGTGAGATGCATACTCCATACGAGGGCGGACAAGGCCCCGTAAATGGATATATCTACTGTGCGGGGTAGAAGAACTGGCAGAGACGGAACAGAACGCCCAGACTCGAGGAAGCTGATTTAGTAAATGAAGAGATATGAAGTTTCCAGTTGAGATTTTGAGTTATGGATAGACCGAGGATGTTTAGTGTTGAAGTGGTGGGGTCACAAGTAGCTGAAAGGGTGGCACGGATTCTCACCTTGCCATCCCTTCCTGATAATTCGAACAAGCTTTCGTGGATATTCTTATTTTCACTGCGGGTGAGACAATTCGTTTGAAAACAAAATTAACATTTTTACCTTTACAAAAAAACTTTCTTTTTCCTCTCTCTCTCTCTCTCTCTCTCTCTCTCTCTCTCTCTCTCTCTCTCTCTCTCTCTCTCTCTCTCTCTCTCTCTCTCTCTCTCTCTCAGTAAGGGGTCACACGAGCCGGCTACACGAGTAATATTTATACCCCATCGGCGGTCACTGTCACACACACACGGGCGCACAGGCAAACACGCCCGAACACACACACACACACACACACACACACGTCCTCAGTTCGTCCTTGGCGGGCTTGGTTCGTGGAGAGGCAGAGGAACGCGTCACCATGCCACAGCACCTGGCAAGGGGCCACCTCTCCCTTCCTCCCCGCCCAGCACCCCCTACCCCGACCCCGCAACCCGTGGCACAGAGACACTGCAGACCGCCTGGTGCCATCTGGTCCTTGTCGCTTATCTAACGTCCTTGACAAGATGCATTTTATTCATTAACTTGACTTCACTATATAAAAATTAAAGAAAATTTACATTGTAAACACGGATCAGATATAAAATTAAGAGATGCACAATATCGAGCAGGAGTCTAAGTGACATTATACTTCCTCGGTAATACGCTGCCTATTTACTCGAGTTTACAATACATGACAACACTTCAAAAAAGAAATATACTGCCGAGCAGCTTTCGAACACACGCACACGCAAGCGCAGGCACACGCACGCACGCATGTACGCGCACACACACACACACACACACACACACACACACACACACACACACTTTCACGAAAATAAACAATTAGTGTAGTTAGCTTAGTATACCAAGGAATACTTCAAACACTGATCAGGCATTACCACCAATGACTTGTCCCAGTAATACAAAAAACACATTAACCCTTTTTTGACAAGTCAATTTATTTACACAGCATTTTCTGAAAGGCATCAACGCTTTTCATACCTATCAGCCATCAATATTCAGCGAGCTGTTTTATCACCGCGAGTTGCTGACTAATACCCATATATAGAGACACATACTCGACCTTCTGGCAGGTCAACCACCTCACTCATCACAAAGACGGAAGTATGTAGAGGCAGCAACGGCAGCCAAGTGCACACACATTCCAAAGGCACCTATAGCGGGAGTAAAGCCACTGCATATGTGTGTGTGTGTGTGTGTGTGTGTGTGTGTGTGTGTGTGTGTGTGTGTGTGTGTGTGTGTGTGTGTGTGTGTGTGTGTGTGTGTGTGTGTGTGTGTGTGTGTGTGTGTGTGTGTGTGTGTGTGTGTGTGTGTGTGTGTGTGTGTGTGTGTGTGTGTGTGGGTGTGTGTGTGTGTGTGTGTGTGTGTGTGTGTGTGTGTGTGTGTGTGTGTGTGTGTGTGTGTGTGTGTGTGTGTGTGTGTGTGTGTGTGTGTGTGTGTGTGTGTGTGTGTGTGTGTGTGTGTGTGTGTGTGTTAATTGTTCATTAAGGATAGGGGTGTAAACTATAAGGAACAATGAAAGGTAGAGGGAATGAATGATGCAGAGGATAGGGAAGAATGGATAATAGAAGCTAGGAAAGATGAAGAGTTGAAAGAGGGAAATATAGATCAGCTGAAAAATAGAAAACGAGGAAAGCAAAATGACGAGGAATTAATAAAGATAGAGGAAAACGTGTTAACAGCAATGAGTAGTAAACAAGAAGAGAAACGCGTACGAATAGGAACAATTAGAGGAGATAAACGATAGCTTTTTGTCTTCGCGTCCTGTGATCTTGTAATTTCGTGGCCTCGGTGGGAAGGAAGTTTTCAGCTGTTAGCTGCGGGCGGTGATGAGGGGCGGCAGCAGGGACAGCGGGAAAGGCAATGACAACACCACCATGGGAAGAAGTGGGACGGACACGGCAATAAAACACGAGGAATAACACGGCGATTGATCACGAGGAATATCACGGTGATTGATCACGAGAAATAACACGGTGATTGATCACGATAAATAACACGGTGATTGATCACGATAAATAACACGGTGATTAATCATGAGAAATAACTCGGTGATTGATCAAGAAAAATAATACGGTGATTGATCACGAAAAATAATACGGTAACTCAACACGATGATTGGTCACGAGAAACAACACGGTGATTGACCACGAGAAATAACACGGCGACTGATCACGAATTAACATGGCGATTGAGCACGATAAATAACGAGCTCAATTCCCTTTCCACCACGCATTAATAATGTTTCTTGTCTCCGTGTTTGTCTTCATCTGCATGCTCTTAAATGCCTATCCGCTTGTCTCATTACGTCTGTTTGTCTTGTCCATCTTCATCTGTTTCTCTGTCTTTGAACTCAATAATAAGAGCAACAATAAAGGTAATAACATCAACAGTAAAATGATTATCTTAACAGAAATAAAAACAGCGGTCAGTCAAGGAACACACACACACACACACACACACACACACACACACACACGAAAGCATCAAAACGGCAACAATCACAGCAACAAACACACTACTTTCACAACTGCCGGCTTAGCTCTGCGCATGGGCTCGAAAAATGCCACAAACTCCCTCATGCAAGGTGCGGGAGACGCCTAACTTTGCCTCTGTCCGCAAAACTCTGTAAACTAAAAATGCATATGGAGCAGAAGGGGGAAGGGGCGGGGGAGCTGCGAGACAAGCGGATATCTTATTTTTTTCATCGTTAAAACGGTTTCTTCAGTGTGTGTGTGTGTGTGTGTGTGTGTGTGTGTGTGTGTGTGTGTGTTGTTGTTGGGGAGCGGAGAGGGGGGGGGGGGACATTACTACCACCACGACGGCCTACCTAGCCACACGCAGGGAAGACCTCAAGCCTAGGTTTCGAAGCAGAATGAAAGGTGTTTGTGAGGGTTCACTTTTCACGCAGCGTTCTACCCTTCGGATAAAGCTCTTAAGTACCCCACTTCCCCTCCCACTTGACTATTACCTAGCACTTAATGTGGCAAAGACAAGAAGTGGTATTAATTAAGTCAAGGGGCGACAGAAGAATGGGAAGGGGTGGTGATAAACGGGCGGGAATGATGGAAATATTCTGCCGCTTCTCGTGTAAGGTTTGTGCCGCGGGGAGTGTTATCACAACAAGCACCAATTTAATGAAATACATCCAAACAGCTACTTTGCATGTAGTCAGCGTTGTCAAATGTGCTTAGCGATTAATGAAAGTTTGAACTTATAACTAACAGCAAAGGTGTGTGAGTAAAAGTTTATTGAGAAACTTTTACTGAAATAGAACTAAGCATCTGGGATAATTTAATGGAATGTTTACCACTAGCCTCAAACGTTACGCGTTGTATTCCGTTGTAACGAAGGAATTTCCATATGGTCAACTTTAGAAACCTTTCTTTGTCCGTGTTTCTGCTGGGAAGTTCCTGTGCTAACATATGGCGGACACAATCGCCCCGCGCATCTGGCGGCGTTATTTTAAGAAAAAGTGTTCTGTTATTGAATGAACATCTGTTATTGAATGAACAGTGTCCCGAGCAAGTCTTTTTTTTTCTCTTTTTCTCTCTTGTTGTCTAAGAAAAAGAATCTTCCTCCCCTCCCAAATAATGCCGAATCCTTCCCATTGAATTCTTACCCTCCCTACCCTCCCAAAGACTAACTTTAATACAAATACAATACAAATAAAAGCAGGAGAGAGAAAGAAAATGTGTTTAAACGCACACCCACGCATACGGACACAATTCTACGCATTCCACAGTGCACAAGTTCTTACCTTCATGGTGTCGTAAGAGGTTACATTGCTCAGTCAGTGGGCGTTCCTCCTGTAAAGAAGATTATTACCTTTAAATGCATTAGTGGTGAGAATTATAATGCGAAACAAAAATTATCAAGCCCTCTGATTGGTGGATACTGTTATGATTGTGTGCGTATATGTATTCTTCCGTGCATATGAATATTTGTACTTTCGGAAAAAAAAAAAAGGATGTAATATTGCGTGGCCTAAGCTGTCGGTTCTTTGAATTCATTTTCCAAACTGAAAAGAGAAATATTTCCCGAGGAATATCGTGTTCGCCAGGTTGACATTTCTTGCAAAGATCAATATAAATGTGAAGCTACTCCGTGGTGCTCGCCGTGGTATTATTACTTGCCCTAAGTTGTTAGTTCTTACAGAGACTAATAAGAAACAAATGGTGTTAATCTGTAAGGGGAAGCCTTGAGCTCTTTACTCATCTTCACACGAAACACCCGCACGGGGCGTCACACCCTTCTGCCGCTGACCAAAGAGGTTGAAGGAGCAGGGATGAGACCACAGCAGCACACAGGAGCACGCTGGTGTGGCCCGTGAGGACTGTCAGGATGGGCGGGGAGAAGGCCTTCTTCTGGGGGCTGCTGCTCACCTCTCTGTTCACAGCTGCGTGCGGCCGCGTCTTCTGCTACAACGGAGGGCGATGCGTCTACAGCCGCTGCATCTGTCCCCGAGGGTTCTACGGCTCCCGCTGCCAGTACGGTGAGTGTTCCTGCTCGTCATCACGTGGTCTCACTGGACTTCAGCCTCTTTTGTTAACTCCTCTCTCTGTGCATGTTTGCTTCCTGTCTTCCTATTATACCATTGGTTGCTGGACGTGACCATCCCTACACCCGAGTCCCCTTCTTTTTTTCATTCATTCATTCCTATATTTTCGCTCACCCATTCATTCATTACATCCTCCTCTCCTTCCTTCTCTCTTAATCTCATTATTCCTTCACATTCATGTTTATCGACTGGTGCGGCGTCCAGGAGGACGCAGGTTCGTGTTCCGCCCGACGCGACAAACAAGCTGGCAATTTTTCAGTCATAGCCGAGTGCCATAAGATTACCCACATGCTGCCCAAAAGACCATCAGTCAACCCGGACTCTAGATTCTCTCTAAAAAGAACATCAGAGATAAGATCCGGGGTAGAACGAGCTCTGGAGGGCAGCATGAGCCAAGCAAGATGGCGCAACTATAAAACACTTGCCTGCGCCTTAACAGGGTGTGACCGATCACAATGCCGCACCAAGAAAGTCTACCGGCCCCAAGGCGAAACGTAAAGAAAAAATCAAGACAAGATCTATGCATTACAATTGTGCCCAACTTCCAAGAAAAGTAATTATCTTGTATCATATTTGCGGAGCTATTCTGTCTCTGTCCTCTGCTGCCTTTCTTTGTCTCCAGTTTTGCAGGGGAGTTAACTCGAATGAATGAAAAATAAAGAGGGATTCGTAGAAACATTTTTTCAAGGCTGAAAGGCGGGGGTGTACGTAGTTTTGCCTGTAATTGTAAGGTTTGGAGAAGGTTGTCGAGAGTCTTAAGAGGGACCAAAGAGATATCATTAACTGCAGAGTATCAGAGGAAAAGAGAGAGAGAGAGAGAGAGAGAGAGAGAGAGCATATGTCTTATGTGCGACGGGAAGAGCGGAGAAGAGATCCCTGAAATCGCAACTAAATATAATAAGCTAAACAAGAAAGAAGCAGCAGGTAATTTATTTTTCGTCTTTCTGGTGTGTCGCCTCGCATCAGCAGGAAAAGGGAACATTCTCAGAATATATAATTCAGCTAGGGTTTATTTACGCACAGAATAAAAAAAAAAAAAAAAAAATATTTACAGAGTACGAACATTTTTTTTCATTTGTCACTTTAAATGTGCAGGAAAGCCTACATATTGAAAATAATCATAATGAGCGTGCAGTCCACCCAGCTGTTTATCTACCCTTCCGGACTGGTCGGTAAATGGGTGCCTGGAGAAACATGGGAAAGGTAAGCTGCGGTAACCCGGATGTCACACTGATCCTGTATCCCGAGGAGACGGGTTTTTACCCACTTCTGGCTCAAGGGCCAATGCGACGGATGTAACGTGGTCATGCGCAGCTATAGCTTATGCCCACAACTTTACCCTTATCTGTTGAATAGCCCAATTTCTCAGTTAAAAAATATATACAATTAATATCACTAACATCACACACACACACACAAAGCCCCGATAGCTCAGTGGATAAAGTTCTGCCCAGTCAGGTAGAGGTTACAGACCCGCTCAGGCCGGGATTTTCCGCTAACAAGGAGGGGTTACTACCCCCCCCCCCCTTTTTTTTTTTACTTGCCAGCCTATGGCACCGGTAGGCTTTCTTGATGGGCTAGGATGGTAGTTGGTCCCAGCCCGTCATAGCGCAGGCAAGTGTTTCATAGTTTCGTCCTCTTTTCTTGGCTCCTGCTGCCCCCCGGAGCTCGTTCTTGCTTCACTTGGACGGTTTCCTCTAGAGTCCGGGTTGATGGGTGGTCTTCAGAACAGCATGTGGGTAATCTTAGCCACTCGGCGGTGACTGAAAAATCCCAGGTGGTAGCAGCGGATTCGAACCCGCGTCGTCCATCACGCGGTGAATGCGGGGCCCGCACGCTAACCACTTAGCCACCACCTACCCTCTTGAGCGTGATGTGTGAAGGTTCCAGTAGTACATAGAGCTCGACTAACACGGATGGAGTATTCGTATTCGGTATTCGTATTCGAATACATTCGAATTCCGTATTTGGGTGTATTCGTATTCGAATAATTATGAATATAAATCAATGTACTCTCATTCGTATTCGAATACATGAGAAAAGTATTCGTATTCTGCGAATAATCTGACGAATATTTCAAAATTTATTATCAGAAGTAACAACCGTTATTCCTTACAACAGCCTCCAACCTAAATTCATATGTGCCTCCTTACTAATCACACTTATTATCTGACATAGTGAGCTCATCCTTTGTTGATTTGTGCCATAAATTCCCGCCTATCATGTGTTTGAAGATACCCTATACTCCAACCTAACCTATCCTAACGGTACCCCAAACAGTTACTATAGTTCTTAACGCTGAAAATTCATATCTGCTTCCTTACAAACGAGACTTTCTGTACGACAAAGTGAGGTTATTCTTTGTTGATTTATACCATAAAGTGCTGGCTATCATTTGTTTTAAGATACCCTAAACATACTTAACCTAACCAAACAAAGCCCAAAACAGTTACCATTGGTCTTGAATCGGAAAATTCATACATGATTCCTTATTAATGAGAGTTTCTATACAAGAAAGTGAGGTCATTCTTTGCTGATTTACATCACAAGTTGCTGGCTATCATGTGTTTGAAGATACCCTTAATTTAACCTAACCTAACAAAACCACAAAGTTACGGTACGTCTTTACAATGAATAATCATATATGCTTAATTACGAATGACTTATTGTTATCTGACTGAGTGAGATCATTCTTTGTTAATTTGTGCCATAAGTTGTCGCTTATCATGTGTTTGATGATGCCCTAAATTAATCTAGCCTAACAAAACCACAAAAAAGTTACCATACGTCTTGACTGAGAAAAATCATCTATTCTTCCATACTAAATGATATATTCTATATATCATAGTGAGGTCTTTCTTGGTTAATTTATGCTATAAGTTTCTGGCTATAATGTGTCTGAAGATACTCTAAACTTAGCCTAATCTAACTATACCCCGAACCATAAATACGTCTTGACTCAGAAAAAAACTCATATATGCTTCCTTACTAATGAGACCCACTATATAACACCCTTAAGTCTTTCTTTGTTGATTTTTACCTTAAGTTGCTGGCAGTCATGTGTTTGAAGATCCTTTTAGTTAAGATTCGTTTTAGGTCCGTGCCAGTATCTCATTACCTACCTTATGAAACATCAGTATCTCTTCATATATCTTTTCTACAAACCTTCAACAACGTTTTGAAACCTTTGAAATTCAAGGATTTTTTTTTATGGGATAATGTTTACGAAAGCGCGTCGCCTCCTCTGCTGGCCGCGGCGACTCTGCAGCCGGTGTTGCGAGAAATACCTCCTCGCTGAAATAAGTCACATACCCCCCCTGGTTAGAAGGGGGGGGTCGAGGGGGGCGCAGCTCCCCCGTTAGTAGGTCGTAAAGTTCGGTTGGAGTAGTTTAAATATGCTCCCCGACCCTAGGCCCTCTGCGAGCTATTTTGCGGCTGCGGCGGCTGCAGCGTCGCCGCGGCCAGCAGAAGAGGCGACGCGCTTTCGTAAACATTATCCCATATTTTCAAGAGTAAAAAAAAAGTCCTTGAATTGGATTTTCAAAGCGTTTCCATGACTGTTGAAGGTTTGTATTAAAGATATATGAAGAGATACTGATGGTTCATAAAGTAGATTATGAGATACTGGCACGGACCTAATACGAATCTTTACCATACTTTTAATCTAACCTAATTTAACAAAACCACGAACAATTACCATACGTCATGACTCAGAAAAATCCTATTTGCTTCCTTACTAATGAGACTTTCTATATAAAAAAGTGACCTCATGCTTTGCTGATCTATACCATAAGTCGCTGCCTGTCGTGTGTTTGAAAAAAACCTGAATCATACCTAACTATAACCCAAACAGTCACTATATATATATATATATATATATATATATATATATATATATATATATATATATATATATATATATATATATATATATATATATATATATATATATATATATATATATATATATATATATATATATATATATATATATATATATATATATATATATATATATATATATATATATATATATATATATATATATATATATATATGCACTCAGTAAATTTATATATGCCTATTTCCTAATTCGTTATCTGACACACTGAGCTTTTCCTTTGTTGATTTGTGATATAGTTCCCGCCTATCATGTGTTTGAAGATACCCTAAGCTTAACCTAACAAAAACACTAACTAACGTCTTACAACTCTAGCCTCCTGGGCGGACGTGTAATCGTCGTGTATGGTACAAGTTCATGACCTCATTTATTGTTGGTAGAGCTCCTCTCGTGTCACTTTACTCTCCCAAGACACACACACACACACACACACACACACACACACACACACGATCTCTCTCTCTCTCTCTCTCTCTCTCTCTCTCTCTCTCTCTCTCTCTCTCTGAGGAAATGTTGTCGGATGGATAAATAGGTTCTGAGGCCGAGCAGTAACTTCAACGACAATCACCGAACACACATTCAACATATTTTGTTCATCCCCTAAGGCACATAACACCTGTTACCCCGGCCCCCCAGCTCCTCCTTTCGGTCCACGAATCTATGAATCTTATGTTTCATTAGTTGGCTGGTGAGACGACAGCACTTTTCTTGTAGCCTGTACGTTATATTAATTCCCTCAAGATTATTTTTTGCCTCCACTGAATCCACGCGTTGCCACTTAGTTTTGTTAAATTAACGGAACCCTGCGCAAACCTAACGGGTAATAACCATTGACACTAAAATGGCCATCTCTCGCTGCTAAGAACAGGAACCTATAACTGCTAAATGTAGTAACTTGTCATCAGTGAAACGGTTACTTATCGCTGCTTTATAAGCTGTTCAACTCACACAAACGAGTAATTCCCGACACAGTTATAATGACTATATAGCACGTTAAATCTACCAGAATAAAGTAGGGTTAAGCTTCGTTTTAGTTTACTTTTAGATAACTTTCCACAATTTTGAGAGCAGAGATCGCATTAGCACATATCAGAACCCCTTGGACACGTATTACTCTATGCAGAAAGTTAACACCAGACCAACCCAAAACACCGCGATTATCTCTTAATTGCTCTCCGGCCGCTGGCCACTTTCGCCCCTGCTTCCTGTCCGCGACGGTCTTCTCAGCACCTCGCGAAACTTTACTACTAATCAGCATCACAAAATAGTAATACGAGCGAAATGACAGGCTATCCACCATAACTGATAAAACAACCAAACACAGACTCCTTACCAACTACTGCCGTGTTTTCTGTAACACTTGCGTTCGTTCTTGTTTGTTGCTTGAGTCAGGTCGTTGCTTGCGATACACAACTACTGTCCAGGTCACCGGCCGACTGAGCCGCTCCACCAGAATCATCACTAACAACCGCACTAAAAAATAGTCAAGCCACGACAGTAAAACCAAAGTGCCTACAGCAGCAGCAGCTCCAGCGGTAGGTGCTCCACGGCCAGCTGTGACGATGCTTCTAACGGCCCCCAGCTTCAGTAGCTCTGCCGACCTGAACCAGAGCTCGAACATAAGCTCCATCAGGTGTCGAGCCGTTGACCATGGAGATCACGCCAAACGCATTATTAATGCCATTATTACTTATCTTTGATCATATTCATATGCCTGAAGTATGCCACTTTGCCTTCACGTTTTGTTTAAGCTCGGGCAACTGGACATTCCTGGCGGTCTGTGAGGCTGGGGAAAGAATTTCATTGAAAGAATCTTTGAACCGCGAAGCTTCGTGACGTTCTGCACCACAGCTTCAAGATGCGCTCGTTCGATTTGGATAGTTGTCAGTTGTAATTCGTCTTCTAGTAGTCTGGTGACTTTGATGGCAGTTGGTCTTTAGTTCCCCTTTCATGACGCTCCTCTATACCAATAGTTCTAGTAGATTTTTGCGTTAATTGTACTCCTCTTCCTTCTCTATTTTAGTTCACTTTCTTCATTGGTGAACAGTTTTATATAGCTATTGTTTAATGGTCGCCATTTTTTTTTATATTGCAACAACTTCCCTGCGTGAACTCTTAACTGGGTGTCATCTCGTTAATTGGTGACTAACGATTTCCCATTATCATTCACTTGTTCCATAAATACTGCCAATATTTTACGATATATACTCGTCTCCCATTTCCCCTCTAATGCACCTCTTCTATTTACATTGTCCCCTCCTTTACTACCACTTCTACGTCTATTCTTGCATACCCCTTCAAAGCCCCCCAATTCCTCTTTCTGTCTCGTAACTCCTCTACCAGTCTCTATCCCTCTCCTATACTCGTCTTTCTCTCCCCCTCATGACCCACTCACCACCATTTCTACTCCTTCACTTCTATCCCTGTTCTCCCCTCCCCCTTGGAAGCCACTCCACTCCCCTTTCTGCCCCCTTACCTCTCCTACCAGTCTCTTTCCACCCACGCCCCGCCGCCCCGCCCCCCTGCTGAGGACACGGCCAGACTAATAACTCCTACTTGGTGGCTCCGTGACGAATAGGCGGCGAGTTCCCGTGGCGTAGGCAGGACACTGGACAAGGGGGCGGCAGCGATGTGTGTGTGTGTGTGTGTGTGTGTGTGTGTGTGTGTAAAAAACGAGTGCTAAAGCGATGGGTATTCACGTAAAAGAAGGAAAGGTTAATTGCGAGTTTTCATTTGATTATCTTTTTTTCGTTCAGCCATTGTTCTTGTTGTTGTTGTTGTTGTGGTGGTGGTGGTAGTGGTGGTGGTGGTGTTGGTAGTGGTGTTGGTTGAAGCAATTGGTGCTGGTAGTAGTAGTGGTGCTGATGAGAGAGAGAGAGAGAGAGAGAGAGAGAGAGAGAGAGAGAGAGAGAGAGAGAGAGAGAGAGAGAGAGATGAAGTATGAAGTATGAAGTGGGAAGAAGAAAATAAAAGAAAGCTATGGCGGTATAGATTATGTCAAAGATGAAAGAAGAGAAAAACTGAGGTAGACAATAATTTTGGGAAAGCTGCCACAAGAGCTAAAGGAGATAAATCAGAGGGGTTAAGGATTAGGATGAGACTGATGGGACGATAAGAGGGGTGAAGCAGGGATGAAAGAAAAAGATTAATGGGAGGGGAAGCTGAATCTAAAAGTAAGAAAAGAATAAAACGACGTGGGGAAGGAAAAGAAAGGGATGGTGGAGGAGGAGCGGAAGTGGGTAATAGGTGTGCCACTACATCGAGAGACACTGAATAACTGTGGGGAAGGAAAGGGATGGTACGGCTACTTAAAGTGTCGTAGTTGATGGAATAAGTGTGTGTGCGCGGGAGGAACGCAGAAGAAAAATGGAGAGCGTGGCATACTTACCTTCCTCCATCCTATTTGCTGCACGTCATCATTCCTCCCGTTATGCATCTTTTCTTACAATTCCTCATACCTCACCTCCTTCTCCCCCTCTCACAACTCTCCCCCCTCGCCTCTGTCCTTCCTCCTCTCCAGGCTGTCATTCCACTTGTTAGGGGGGATGGCGTTGGGTGATGTACCGCGCGGGGAGATCGACTCGCACACTATAGGGAGCCTCCACGTTAGGCAGTGAGGGTGGGTGGGGCAAGGGGGTAGCAGGTAGAAGGTAGGACAGGCAAGAAGGAATGGCCAGGCGGCGAGTCAAGCGAGGTGGGACTGGAAGTCTCTATTAATACTTTTCAGCACCGCCGCCTCGACTGGGACCAGGACGTGAGGGAAAAGTGTGTCCCCGCTACAAGGTTGAGGCTGAGGAAGTATTGTGTGGTCTGTCAGGGGGTCTGACATTTCTGTTACTCGGTATTAGAACGTTGGGTGTTGTTATCTACTCTCGCTCCGCACCGCTGCATCCCCACTCCGGCTCCCTCTTCCCCTCCCCCGATCACCTATTCACCTTCCTTCCATCGTTTATATATATATATATATATATATATATATATATATATATATATATATATATATATATATATATATATATATATATATATAAAGGACGCTATTCGCCGCTACCACAACAGAAAATAGAAAAGAGTAGCCAAAAGAGAGGTCAATTTCGGGTGGAGAGGTGTCTTTATACACTCTTCTTGAAAGAGGACAAGTTATAGGCAGGAGGAAATACAAACGAAGGAAGACAGTTCCAGAGTTTACCAGTGTAAGGGATGAAAATATGAAGATGCTGGTTAACTCTTGCATAAGGGGTTTGGACAGAATAGGGATGGGATAGAGTGGACAGTCGAGTGCAGCGGGGCCGCGAGAGGGGGGGAGATATGCAGTTAGCAAGTTCAGAAGAGCAGTCAGCAGCTGCCTTGTATAGGCCGACCGGCCTCTTGCAGACTCCTTACGTTCTTATGTTTTTATGTACTTATAAAAATATCGATAAAAGATAGAGAGGCAACATGGCGGCGGCATTTAAGAGGTAGAAGACTATCAGTAAGAGGAGGAGAGCTGATGAGACAAAGAGCCTTAGACTCCACTCTGTCCAGGAGAGCTGTGTGAGTGGAGCCCCCCCACACGAGATGCATACTGCATAGGAGGGCGGACAAAGCCCCTATAAATGGAATGCATATGTGTGGGGGAGAAGAACTGGCGGAGACGATACAGAACACCCAACCTCGAGAAAGCTGATTTAGTGAGAGAAGAGATGTGAAGTTTCCAGTTGAGATTTTGACATAAGGATAGACCAAGGATATTTAGTGTTGAAGAAGGTGACAGCTGAGTGTTATCGAAGAATAGGGGATACGTGTTTGGAAGATTGTGTCGAGTTGATAGGTGGAGAAATTGGGTTTTTGAGGCATTGAAGGACACAAGGTTCTTTTTGCCCCAATCGGAAATGATGGCAAGGTCTGAGGTTGAGAGGGTCTTCTATTGAAAGAAGTTGAATAATGCAGGATGGAGTCGTCAGCGTATGAGTGGATAGGACGGTTTGTTTTGGAGAGAAGATCATTGATGAATACCAGGAAGAGAGTGGGTGATAGGACAGAGCCCTGTGGAACACCACTGTTAATAGGTTTAGGGGAAGAACAGTGACCGTCTACCACCGCAGAGATAGAACGGCCGGAAAGGAAACTGGAGATAAAGGAACAGAGGGATAGAATCCGAAAGAGGGAAGTTTAGAAAGCAAAGACTTGTGCCAGACTCTGTCGAAAGCTTTTGAATGGCAGTTAATGATGTATTTGAAATTTTAATGTGACATAAAATCCACCATTACATATTTTATTTTCCTTACTCACCCCTATTGATCAGCTCACGCACCCCCAAGGGTGGGCGCACCACACTTTGGTAACCGCTGCTTGAATCCATGACGCACCTTTCAAGGTTTCAATCCGCCTGGTACCGCGTCTCTACACGTCTACATCCCCCAATCTCTCCTTTCTGCCAACTTACTTCCCTCTCATCAAACACACAACTTTCAATGCTTCACTCCATCCTGCATCGCGTCCTCTCACGTCTACATCCTTTAATCATCATTTTCCTGCCTACCTACCACCCATCCCTAGCTTCCTCCTCTCGCTACACCTTATTGTTTTCTCCTTTTCTACCTTCTCTCCTCTGCCTACCGTCCTTCCATCCCTATATTCCTCCTCGCCACACCTTGTTTTCTTGTCTAGCGCAGCGCAGAAGGCAGTCACTGTTTGGTATAGAAGGAGCGCAAGAAGGGCCCTCCGAGCTCCATATATCACGGCGACCCGACACAGCTTTAATTTACTGCTGGTTTATCTGCGCGGAGGTTAATGGTCTTGGCCTAATTTGATGCTCCTTTGTTGGACACCTTGCAGAGAACTTGATGCGTGTGTGCGTGCGTTCGTGTTTGTGTTGTATTGTGTTGTGTAAAGGTGTGTGTGTGTGTAAAGGTGTGTGTGTGTGTGTGTGTGTGTGTGTGTGTTTCTCTTTATTCATCTCATCTCCTTTTGCTATCTCCCCTGCCATCCATGCTCCTATCCTTCTCTTACTTCCAGCATCACTTTTCTCGACATCCCTGAAGCTCAACACCTCGTCCAACACCACCCTTTCCTTCTCCCCACCCAATACTCTTCCTGATATCTCTGTAGGTTAACTCTCTTACCCTCCACTCTTTTCCTTCCACCCATCGCCTCCGTAAATTAACTCATCAGTGTCTTCCAGATCCCCGCCCCGCTTACTAAACAATACCCCGTGCAACACCATTCTTGGAGCCTCTTCCCTCTAGCCCTGCTTGATCGCAGTGCTATAATGATGCCGCGCCGATACACGGATGAATATATTGGACACCCTCGACTTGAGATGGGTTGACTTCCAAGTAGGGAATATATAAGGATCATAATTTGTATGCGATCCGGTCACGTTTGTCTGTAAGGCATGTCTGATGCTTGAAGTTGATACGGACGTGTTGCTGGAAAAGGTTTGTGAGATATACGTGCACATGGAAGGTATATCGCTCATTTTGGCAACGATGAAAAGAAAATAACTTTATAGATACTTAAACTAGGATGAGCAAGTAAACACTATACAGCCCATTTATTCCTCTCACTCCGTTCTGTGAAGGCGCGGATAGTATTGTTAATGCTACCGTACATTAGTCAGGGAGCTATTTTGCGCTGTGTTTCAGGTTGCCTTCCTCAATATCCTCGTCTTCTGGTCTTCAGCGTTTTAAAGTTACTTTTTTGACATCATATTGATCTCATTTGGAGAGTAAAAGAAAAATGTACTATTTTTCGCCCTCTGCAACCTTGTGCTTCTCCATCCCCTCCAATTACAGTAAACAGAAATTGCACATTTATTTTTTTGAGAACCGTTTTTCGTCTTTCAAAATCGTGTGCAGCTCCTTTCATTCCAAAAAAAAAAAAAATGGTAAAAGAATGTCCCTTACTTTCAGGATTACTTTTCGCCTCTTATAATTCTCTGCTTCTTCGTCAATAACAAAGAATAAAAACTACCTTGTCTTATTGATAAGCTGACGCAATGATCATGACTAATGCCAGGTTGCGGGCACTATCAGATCAGTACTCTTTTTATCTTTTTCGTTAATTATAAAATAAACAGCGAATGTACAGTCGGCTATAGAGAGTAGTGACACACTGTCCAGTAAGTTTCGTTCAGAAAGCGACATCTGGCAACCCCTCCACGCGACATGAAAATTAGTATATCCTATCGAAATCGTACTGTTGTGGTGATCGGTGGTCACAGGTGCACTCTTCATAATTTTAAGATAGATATTTATCAAAAGTGTCCGTCGCTAACGCTTAATAAATATTTTTTCTTTAGGCTCTGTCGCTACATTTTGACACGAGCTTTTAGTTTCGTTCAAATTTAGTCAAGAGCAACTCTAAGTTGTTTATCAAACTATGATACATTTAAAAATATACTGCACTTGTTAGGGGAGATTGTTATGCCTTTTAACTAAAAACAAAAAATTCCTGACAGCCGAGATCTTGTTCTTTATAATTTTTTTATACGTAATAATAGGCTATAAACGTTCACATGATGGCGTCGTCGACCGCGGGCCTTGACGGCTGGAGCAGCGGTATTCTATTAAAGCCCTTATGTCCGCAGGCACTGCAGTTGAGCTGCCACGTCAGTGGCTGTGGAAACGTATAATTTTTAATACCTAAAAAAATAGGAGAGGAGAGAGGACGGGAGACATGTCCATCAGCGACAAGGGGTCAGCTAGTCAGCGACACACACACACACACACACACGTATTTATACTTAGATATTACGTAATATTCACGGAGAAATGATTTTAGATATTTGGTGATCTGAGTTGTCTTTGAGGCTTTATAGTGACGAAAATTAAGGCTGCGAGTTAAACAGACCCTCAAGCCTGTTTGCTGTTTGATGGTGAGGAACATTAGTCACTGCCTGCCTCTGTGAAGGACAGCATTGCACGCGGTATTTTCAAAGTTAAATAAGAAAAAGTGTTTCAGACTGTTTGTGATGTTTTACCTCGTCATCATCATCATCATCCTGTAGAAGACATTCATTATCGCATTTCTAAATTGAATTCATGTAATCTGGTATATTTCTAACTACATTATATTATAATATAATATAATATAATATAATTTTTCACGGTTACACACACACGGTACACACTGAAACGCGTCACTAACATCGCCAGTGAATGCGTCACCGTGGTATAGTTGCCAGATACCGCCACCAGGCTAAACATTCTGAAAACCGTGACACTACTCTCTATCGTCGACTGTACATTGCCTTCAAAATATGATACTGACAATGGATGAGTAGTGAGCGTGCTGGCACGGCGTCCAACGCGTCCCGCCCGCTGCAAAAACAAGCTAGCAATTTTTCAGTTATCGCCGAGTGGCCTAAGATAACCCACATGCTGTTCTGAAGACCAACTACAAACTCAGACTCGATTCTATCTCAAGTAGGATCAAAGATGAGCTCCGGGAGGGCAGCATGGGCCTAGCAAGATAGCGCCACTCTAAACATTTGCTTGCGCCATAACTAGCTTGGGGCGACCACCAAGCCTCATCAAGAAAGCCTATCGGCGCCATAGGGAAAACGTAAAGGAAATATTACATAAACTACGATTGACTGTATGCACAATCCCTTGCGTCTCTCTTTCCTGTAAACACTCTTTTAGGTCATCCCCTGACTGTATACACTCCTTAAGATCCTCCTCTGGCTGCAATCACTCTTTTAGGTCCCCCTCTGGCTGCATGCACTCTTTTGGGTTTTCCTCTGAATGCAAGGACTCCTTTAGCTGTTCTTCTGATTGCATGAACTCTTTTAGCGATTCGTCTGGCTGCATGCACTCTTGTAATCTTCATCTGACTGCATTAACTTTTTCAGGTCTTCCTCTGAATGCAAGGACTCTTTTAGGTCTTCTTCTGAGTGCATGAAGTCTTTTAGTGATTCTTCTGGCTGCATGCACCCTTTTAATCTTCCTCTGACTGCATAAACTCTTTCAGGTCTTCCTCTGAATGCAAAGACTCTTATAGCTCTTCTTCTGAGTGCATATAAACTCATTTAACCGTTCATCTGGCTGCATGCACTCTTTCCTTTAGCTCTCCTCTCCTTACAGACCGCGACGAGTGCCAAGTGAACAACGGCGGATGTGAACACTCTTGCAAGAACACCGTCGGCTCTTTCATGTGCTGCTGCAGCCCAGGGTTCAGACTCAAGCACGACGGTAGATCATGTCAAGGTGGGCATGGGACACCATTCGGTTCCTTTTTTCTTCAAAGACTCGCTATTTCCTTATATTCATTCTTTTCACGTATATCTCCTGTTGTACCTTTTTACATGTACATATGTACCTTTTTCTTCTATGGGATTTTTTCATCTCTTTTACACATACGTATTTCTTGTTGATATTGTTTCCTATAGACTTTGTATTTTCACACCTTCCTCCTGTTGTTTTAATCATAATTGCGACACTTAATATATTTTTCCATTCCCTTCTTTGTTTTCGTACTCTTATCCTGTTTTTTTTTTCTTCCTCCTGTGTCCCAAATGTATTCTACACTTCGTGTCCTCGCACTTTAATTTCCTGATCTTTTTCGTCCACTTTCGATTTTTTTTTTTTTTTTGTTCTTTCTCATCATGTACACCCTCTATTTCTCTACCTTCGTTTTCCTTTTAATATCCCTTGACTTGTTATGTCGCCTGTTTTGAAAACACTAAAGTGTCTGAGCGGAATAAAAACATAACTGACGATTATAAAGCCAACGAGAGAAGGGAAGCACAGGCCACCTCCTAACTCTTGCCTCCTCCTCCACCTTTAGACGAGAACGAGTGCGAGTTCCACAATGGCGGGTGTTCCCACGAGTGCGCCAACACGGTGGGGTCTTACCGCTGCCTCTGTGGACCCGGCAGTCACATGCTGCCTGACGGACGGACCTGCGTTGGTGAGCCAGCAGAGGACAGGATAGAAGAATAGGAAAGATGGAGGAGAGGAATGGGGGGGAGAGAGATGAAGATGAGTAGGACGGCAGTACATGTCGGTAGGAGACAGGGAGGAGTGGAATGGGAGGGAGAAAGATGAAAATGGATAGAGAGAGAGAGAGAGAGAGAGAGAGAGAGAGAGAGAGAGAGAGAGAGAGAGAGAGAGAGAGAGAGAGAGAGAGAGAGAGAGAGAGAGAGAGAGAGAGAGAGAGAGAGAGAGAGAGAGAGAGAGAGAGAGAGAGATGAGTAAATGAGATAAAACCGGAGAACAGAAGGAAGTTGGTCGACCAAAAAAAAGGAAATGTAAAAATCAGTGGAAGAGGAACGGGTTAAGATATTAGCAGAGAAAAAAAAAAGAACGAAAACGAGAGGAAGTAGCAAAAAGGCGATATGAAAATTGAACATGTGAAGATGAGATGATAGAAGGGAGGGTATGGTGTTAATGAGATCAGGTAGTACGGAGGGCGAGGGAGTGAAAGGTATAATCAGGGAAGGTATAAGAAAGATACAGACATGGGACTTACGATAAAGTAGCTTACTCGATAGCGGAAAGAAGAAAATGAACAAAAGAGACTATAAGAAATAGAAGTAAAGAAATAATGGGCAGTAGAACAAAGGCAAAAATCCACAAGTTGAAGAGAACGAACGCATGAATGAATGAACATCAGAAGTTAGTTTTTCCTGGATGTCCTAGAAATCGGACAGAAAATAGTTATAAACCAGGAAACTTCTGGAACAAATCCCTTAGATCTTACAGAGATTATGGTCGTGAATGGACTGAGTGCAAATCTCCATCTCACCCTCGCAGCCAAGCCCTTTTGACCCAAGCCATGGAGGCCTAACCCGAAGTGTCGTGTTGCAGATGGAGCTTCGTGTGCCGAGAGGAATGGTGGCTGCGACCATTACTGCGATGACGCAAGGGGCTGGGCAGAGTGCTCCTGTCGCCCTGGGTAAGTCGTAATTATAGAGGCACAGCGAGGAGGGAGGAGGGGTCGCCATTTATAGTAGGTGATGGTTAGCAGGGACGAGTTTGCATGCAGGAGGTCACTGGTAATTTCAAGGCAACAAGAGCTACTGATCCAAACGGCCTCAAGTGGTGCATGTCACTTGTATAATTGTCATTGGACGGCAGTATCACGCCGGATGGGGTACATCGATCGTACAGAGGAATAGACAGACCCATTAACAAGGAAGCTTTGATCTATAGCACAATTATTAATTCAAAGTTTCAGTTTTGTGGGGCGGGTAAAAAGGGGTCGCTGTCACTGGGAATATCTGTTATTCCCCACTGGTCTTATTTTGTCCATGACCTTTTACTTCTACTCAGGTTCAAGTCTTTTCAGTGCACCAGATATTACACAGCACAAAGTTTCAAAACTCCCAGGTCGATGATGGTGTCCTTGTGTTTCAGGTACAGACTCGGGCGGGACGGTAAGTGGTGTGAGCCTCTTGACCCGTGCCTGGTGGACAACGGCGGGTGCCAACAAACCTGCTTGGCGGAGCAAGGCCATGTCCGCTGCAGCTGCAGAAGAGGCTTCACTTTAGCCAACGACCTTGTTTCATGTGTTGACCTTGACGAGTGTGCAATCCCTGATACATGCAGCCACCAGTGCCGCAACACATGGGGCTCCTACGAGTGCGTCTGTAACACGGGTTATCAGCTTGGCACTGACAACAGATCTTGCTTCAGTAAGTTATCCGGTTGGCAGACAATATGAGACAGAGAGGACTGATAAGGCGTTTAAAGCAGGAATCATAAGACCGCACACATATGACATAAGGCCAAACATATTGTGTTATCAATGTATCATTTCCCTCTTATAACTATTTAAGTCTGACGATCTTTAATCATGACTACTAAGGATTCTTTTTTAACATGTTTTATTGCAAGACACTGTGAGCATAGTAGTATAAAGAAACACCATTTATTCGTAGTTTCCCTCTCTCTTCTGCAACACTTCTAAGGAGAGAAAACTCCCATTCTCGTCGTCCCAAACAAAAAAATTACGAGAAAATAATCGTTACATCCTTTCCTCCCCAGTGATTGACATGGAGGTGATCAACTCATGCCTCGAAAACAACGGTGGCTGCCAACACATGTGTCGCCATGGCCCAGGCGGTGCCGTGTGCACCTGTCACCCGGGCTACGAGCTGAAGGCAGATGGCCGCACCTGCCAGGTGAGGCATCGTGATGCAGATCGAACGGCGCAGCCGAATCAAATCTTGATTATTGGCTTATAAACACATTATTTTGCTTACACGTCCAGTGTGTTAGCCGTTACCCTCTCTTATTTACCGCGTCAGGATGAGGACGAGTGTAGAGCGCGGACCCACCGGTGTCAGCAGGAATGTATCAACACAGCCGGGGGTTATGCGTGCGCCTGTACCCAAGGCTTCACGCTGAGCTCTGACACCTTCACTTGTCTGGGTGAGTAACCCATTGCCACAGTCTCCGCCTTGCTTTTCTCCCTTTGACGAAGAAGGTAACCTATGTACTTACCAACAGATGTTGATGAGTGTTCGATGGAAAACGGCGGATGCGAACACGAGTGTCAGAACACACTTGGATCTTTCACGTGCTCCTGCCGCAGAGGCTACGTGATAGTCGACGGTGCTCACTGTGACAGTGAGTTTTCAGTTACTTCACCATCGCAGCCATTTTTAAGCGTTTTCATGAATGAAACCCTTGGTATTTTCGGATACATAAATATAAAACATTTAACAGTAAATGACCAGACCGAATAACGCATTTTCTAATAACCACAGACATTTTATAGTTCGGTTTACACCTCACAGTGGTGAGCGGTGACTATGACATCGACTACTCTGGCCTCAACATCCGTGGTGATCAGGACATTGGCACTACGTCCCTGGAGGACGACTCACCGGTGCTGAACAGCTCTGGAACAATAAATAGAGACTTAAGGAACGGCGTGACCTACGCAGAGTACAGCAAGATAACGACACTTCAGACACGTGAGTGGACGCGTGGAACTGCACCCATGTGGACCGTTTGTACATGCAAAACAGACAATTGTTGTCGACAGGAAAAATATAGTAAAATAATACTAGTTCTCCACGTGATATTTCGGGGTTTCAATGGGCAAGAACATGTTAAGTTACTTAAGACGGAAAATGTGAAAAGTCGAGGATGTTACATGTGCAAGTGTCAAACAGGAAAATGTATCCCGCAGGATGCGTTGCAGGGAACTTTGGACCCAACTGCTCCTTAACGTGTGACGACTGTCCGGGGGAGTGTGACGCATCGGGCTGTGTGTGTCCACCGGGCCAGAAGGGCGACCTCTGTGACTTCAACTGTTCTGCTGGTTTCTATGGGCGTGACTGTAACGAGGTGAGTTCAGTAGTGCCAAGATCTCAGGAACAGCAGCCACTTGGGTCACCATTGCCAGAGTTAGGTTGAACTTACCACTCATAAACTGTACTTAACCTCCGCTTGTGCAGAAAGAGTTCCAAAGGATTTACAAAATACCTTTATCCATCGTAGGTGTGTCGTTGTGAGAATGGCGGCACGTGTGACCCCGTGACGGGCAGATGCACGTGTCCGCCGAGTGTATCCGGCAACCACTGCGAAGATGGCTGTCCGGCAGGTAGTATATCAGCTCATCACTTTTCTTCATGCGATACCTATATATACTTATCAATATAGGTTTATCATTTTTACTAATGCAATTATGAGGGTCGAGAAACAAGACATGTTTAGCAGCACGTAACGTAACAACACTTCCTAACACTGACACCATCCTCGCCTTGTCCTCCCAGGGTATTACGGGGCGCAGTGTGACCGGCGCTGCCCCATGATGTGCCCCAACATGCGCTGTAACAAAGTCTTCGGCTTTTGCGAGTGTGACCCTGGACGCTTCGGGCCCAAGTGTAACATGCCATGTCCTTCCCTCACGTGGGGCCCAAACTGCCGCCACCAGTGCCTGTGCCAGGCCCGTTCGACGTCACGGTGCCATCCAGAAGTAAGATCATTTGTAATATGGATGGTGTGATGGTCTTGTTGTTGTTGCCTCATTTTTTGTTGTTGTTGTTATTAGTATATACGCCGTTGTCAACTACAAATATCACTTCATTCTTGACCAATAAAGGTTCTCGCCTTCACGTCTCTCTTTAAGAGCGGTGTGTGTGAGTGCAAGCCAGGATACGTTGGCGAGGACTGTTCCAAGGAGTGCCCTGAGGGTCGCTGGGGCGCAGGGTGTTTGCACGAGTGTCAGTGTGCTAGCGGGGCCACGTGCCACCCCGCTACAGGTGTCTGTGGCCTAGACTGTCCTCCAGGCTTCATGGGAACAGATTGTAACACACGTAAGCCACTATTGCCTCCCTTCATGTTGATTACTGCCATATGCTAAGATTATGCATTTATATCGAGTTGTTAATACTGCGAATACGTGGGGACAGCGTGTGCAGGGCACTACGGGCCGGGTGCATGAGGCGTGCATGTGTGGTCTGCGGCCCTGCGACCCCAGCACCGGCGTGTGTCTCTGTCCTGCCGGGAAGAAAGGACCCAACTGTAACCAAGGTCAGTGGATGCTTGAGAGCAGTAGACTCTGTGGAGGGATTTCATTAGGGTCAAGTTTTTAGGAAAATTAATAAGGTTTTAAAAATGAGCAAATAAATGTGATAACTATTGTACATCCCCTTAACATTAAAGTTACTCCTCTTACCAGTGTGCTCTGATGAGGAATATGGCCAGAGTTGTCTGAAGACGTGTGAGTGTAAGAACGGTGCCACGTGCAACCCTGTGACCGGAGAGTGCCACTGTCCCTCAGGATACGTGGTGAGTTACAACCTCCGACAGACACTGTACCCATTCACTGCTGTGTGGACATATGGGGCATGGATTGAAGGGTTCTGCCCATCCATCGCCACTGTGCCCGGGATAGGAATCCGGGACTTATCGTTTGTGACGCGAGCATGCTAACCATTGGGCTATGGAGCTGTGTGTATGTGTGTGTGTGTGTGTGTGTGTGTGTGTGTGTGTGTGTGTGTGTGTGTGTGTGTGTGTGTGTGTGTGTGAGAGAGTTAGTGTGTTTTAGAGAGCGTGGGTGTGTGTGTGTGTGTGTGTGTGTGTGTGTGTGTGTGTATGTGTAGTACCGTTCACAATATTGTTTATGTCTCAGGGGCCGACATGTGAGGCGCGGTGCCCCGCTGGCCGGCACGGCGTCAACTGCAGTGAAACTTGTGGATGTCTGAATGGTGCCTCATGTCACCACGAAACTGGCAGGTGAGTGTGAGTTGTCCTTTTTTCACGACTTAGGATCTTTGAAAGGTGTCGGATGGTGAAGGTACATTACTTCATTGCATGTGTTCATATTCTCTCTAATTCTGTCCACACAGGTGCCAGTGTCGTGCAGGATTCACAGGTTTCAGCTGCGGTCAGCCGTGCCCTCTGGGACGATTCGGGGAGGACTGTGTGTCAGTGTGTGACTGCAATAACAGCGGCGGCTGTGACCGTGTGACTGGGCAGTGTAGCTGCGCCCCAGGATGGCGGGGCCGTCAGTGCGACATCCGTGAGTACCGCAAGGAACTGAGTTTTAAACAAACTTTTGAAAGTACTTTAGACCTGAAAAACTTTATAGGGGAATATTGTTGTCTGTCTTAATACGAACTATTAACCGAAATATCTTTCAGCGTGCGAGGCGGGCCGCTATGGGGCCGGATGTGCCATGAACTGCAGCTGTGCCAATGGAGCCGAGTGTGACCACATCTCTGGCGCTTGTGTCTACAAAGCCAGGCGAGTCTCCCACTACTCCACTCCAAAATAAACTGTGTTCCATAAATTCACATAAATGGAAGGTTTCTATATCATAATTTTTTTAAGTAACCACATGTTTCTAACCCTCCTCAGGCTGGCGAGGAACGTTTTGCTCCAGGCCGTGCCCGGACGGCTTCTGGGGCGTGGAGTGTCGCTATCAGTGTGACTGTGACAAGGGGGCAACCTGTAATCCGGCGACGGGCGTGTGTTCATGTCCGCCTGGCAAGCATGGCCACCACTGCTCCAGGAGTGAGTGTGGCATTATTTTTATGACCTACAAGTCTCGGCATTTTCTTACCTAACTGACCACCTTTAGTTTTGACAGTCTGCCATTACATTGCTGTCTTTAGATCACCGTTTATTTTTGCTCAGTATATTATTTTAGTAAATCACGTGCTGAGTAGGTAAGTGATATGCTGATTTTCTGTATCGTCCGCAGCCTGTCCGAGTGACCGGTGGGGAAACGACTGTCAACATGTGTGTCTCTGTCACAATGGAGGGGTCTGTGACCGCGTGTCCGGGGCTTGTGTGTGTCCTGCTGGCTACATCGGTGCTACATGTCAAGACAGGTGTCCTAACGGCACCTTCGGCAGTGGATGTCAGCATACCTGCCTGTGTCAGCATGGCGCCAGCTGTCAGCACAACACAGGAGCATGTGTGTGTCCACCTGGCTACACCGGCACGTACTGCGAGCGAGGTTAGAGAAAACACGATGTCTTGAAAAGATGAGGACCATTATATTCAGATAAAAGCCTTTAAATTTTCATATGAAAGTAATAAAATTGTGTACCTGTTTATTATTAAGGGTAGTACATTTGGAATCGTATGTTTGATTCCGTGCCTAAGTCTTGGCCTTGCAGGGTGTGGGCCGGGGAGGTACGGACCAGGGTGCAGCCTCACGTGCCAGTGTGCGAACGGCGGCGAGTGTGACCCAGTGAGCGGTGCTTGCAAGTGTATGCCAGGCTGGTGGGGGCCCCACTGCAACAAGTCTTGCCCACTAGGTTAGTTAAGTTTTACCCTAAGCTGTTTATAAGTGTGTGTGTGTGTGTGTGTGTGTGTGTGTGTGTGTGTGTGTGTGTGAGAGAGAGAGAGAGAGAGAGAGAGAGAGAGAGAGAGAGAGAGAGAGAGAGAGAGAGAGAGAGAGAGAGAGAGAGAGAGAGAGAGAGAGAGAGAGAAAGAATGAAGGGAAACAGAAATATGAAAAGAACTAAAGTTGAAGACTATAAGAACGAACAAAGAGAGAGAGATAGAGAGAGAGAGAGCAGCAGCAGCAGCAGCAGCAGCAGCAGCAGCAGCAGCGAGTTCTGCTGATCATCTGATACCAGCAGTGACCGCCACAACGCTCTCTTCCAGGGAAATGGGGCGCGGAGTGTGAGCGTGTGTGTGACTGCGAGCAGGAGGCTCGTTGCCAACCCATCACAGGCCAGTGCCAGTGCCCGCCAGGCTTCATCGGTGACAAGTGTCAGTTCAGTAAGTACCCAACATTTAACCATCTCCTAGTGATGGGTGATACTCGATTATTTCAGTAATCAATTATTTCGATTACTTCTGTGGTCAGTAATCGATTACTAATCGATCACTTTTCGATTACTTTCACCTTAATTTGGATTGTACAGTGGTATATTGGTAGAGTATGGAGTATAATGTTATGGTATATGTTCTCTCTCTCTCTCTCTCTCTCTCTCTCTCTCTCTCTCTCTCTCTCTCTCTCTCTCATAACCAAATATTTAATAATAATGTAAAATATCCGGGAAAAAAATAGCATAAAATTTAATTAACAAAAATCAAAATGGAGCTCACAAACTCGTGATTTTTAATAATTATCAAGTAATAGTTTGGTAATCGACTACTAGGAATTATAATCGATTACTAATAAAATTACCTTGTAATCGATGTAATCAATTACAAGTAATCGATTACCCCCACCGCTACCACCTGCTTACTTTTCTGAAATAAACGTATGAATATGAGACTTCATAGACATTTTTTTTTTTTTTTTACGTCTACGCCTATAGCGCCGGTAGGCTTGTTTGAGGGGCCTGGATGGTAGTCGGCCCCAGCCCGTCGTGGCGCAGGCAAGTGCTTATAGTGGCGCCATCTTCTCTTGGCTCATGCTGCCCCCCGGAACTCGTTCTTAATTAACTTGGACGGTTTCCTCTAGAGTTCGGGTTGATGGGTGGTCTTCAGGACAGCATGTGGGTAGTTTTAAGCCACTCGGCGGTGACTGGTGGTAGCGTGGGGATTCGAACTCGCGTCGTCTATCACGCGGTGAATGTGGGCCCAGCACGCTACCACTCAGCCATCGCCTACCCTGACCCTAATTACTTTGATTTATCATTCCAGTCTGTGCCTTGGGTCAGTACGGGGTGGAGTGCAACAACGAGTGTCGCTGTGGCCCATCCCAGCCGTGTGACCACGTGAGTGGGAAGTGCGCGTGTCCCCCAGGCCGTGAGGGACAGCAGTGCCACCAATGTGAGTCAGCTTCTCACGCCTCACTCACCATCATTTCATACTTGCTTGGCTTCCATTGCAACACATAATCAATTTACTCATCCCACCGCATATAAACAACTCGACCCCTTCACAGACTGTGCCGAGGGCCTGTGGGGAGAGGGCTGCCGCCAGAAGTGTAAGTGTGCCGGATCATCTCTCTGCGACCCCATGACTGGCGAGTGTTTCTGCCCCGCGGGGCAGAGGGGCAGGAAGTGCCGCAGAGGGTGTCTCAGGGGACGCTACGGAGTCAACTGTAAACAGGTGAGCTTTACAAGACCGATTGTGTGCTCCCCAAGCCATTACTACTATGGACTCCTCATCAGATAGACACTGCTGAGCGTAACATTTTCACTTTCCTCCTAAACAGAAATGTCAGTGTAAAAACGGGGGAACGTGTGACCGTGTAACGGGTCAGTGCCAGTGTCGCGACGACTACTATGGTGCCACGTGCTCCCTCGCCTGTCCTTCCGGCACCTATGGGCCGGGATGTAACCAGGTACGGTTTCTGACGGTATGCATGTGGATGAGTACTTGCTGTGTGATCCCAAACCTACAGTGAAACTTTGTAATGCGTTACCGGCAGACGTGTGAGTGTCAGCATGGCGGGGTGTGTGACTCAAGCGGGGCGTGCAGCTGTCCGGCGGGGTACACGGGGCAGCTCTGTGAGACCACCTGCTCACCGGGCACCTGGGGCCGCCACTGCTCCTCTCAGTGCCACTGCCAAAACGATGCACTTTGCCATCCAGGTAACAACACAAACCTGAAGCAATTCCCATAATAATGCAAGTTACTTACTTTGGCAATACCTGAACTAAAGTTCCATACTCTGAAATAATGCACATTGAACTCTTCCTCTCACATTTCTCTTAGTTTCTACAATCCTGCCATTCGTCTTTCTTTGTTCCACCAATACAATACAGAGAAGCTTCATTTGTCTATAAAAAAAACTCTGGAAAGTAAATCAGTTTCCATACACTTTGAAGGAATTGAGCGGTGCTTTGAGGTTAGGCGTCTTTTATCGTCTCCATCAGTTATTTTTCCTTCCTATAGCTACCCATAGGCAAGGGCCTAGCCCCCCCTCGTATGGAAAATGCATCTAGTGTGTAGGAGGTTTACAGACGCGGTCCTTTTAGACAGAGTAGACACATTGGCTTTTCGCCTCGACAGCTCTCCTCCTCTCACTGGTTCTTCTACCTCTTGTATTCCGCCGCAAAGCTGCATCTCTTTCCATCTTTTACTACTATTTTCATACAACCTGTTCTTTTGAACTTGCTCTTGCATGGCCCCACCCCCCTGCGGCCTTGATGCACAAGCTTTTTACTCTTGCTCAGTCCCAATTATGTTGAAATATCTAATGCGGGAGTTTATAAACATCATTCTTTCATTCCTTTCCTTGTCAACTCTGGAACAGCCTTCCTTCAATTGTGTTCCCTTCAGCCTACGACTTAAACGCAGTTAAAAAGAGAATATCAAGAATCCTTTCCAGCTGATTTTTAACAATAATTTTGAATGCTCCTTCTCTTCGTTTTTGGGCAGCAGCAACATAGGGCTTTTTTTCTATATCTTATTTTTTCGCCCCCGAGCTGCCTCCTTTGCTGTAAAAACAAACAAAATAAAAAGTCATTTCTACTGTTGCTTCACAGCCACCGGGGAGTGTCTGTGTGGCCTGGGATGGACCGGGCCACACTGCGACCAGGCGTGTGAGCCGGGCAAGTACGGACCAGACTGCCGCATTGACTGTGCCTGCCACCACAACGCCTCCTGTGACCGCTTCTCGGGCTGCTGCGAGTGTGGGCCAGGCCGCTACGGACGCTATTGTGAACTAAGTGAGAGTTGGAAACAAGTTGTTTGCGATGATGGAATATTTGAGAAGGAATGGCCTTACGAAAACTCATAGGAAACTTTTTGCACTTAAAAAAGTTGTCATGTCTTTGGTCAGTATCTTCACGCATACAAACCTTAAAGAATTTTCTTAAATTAGTTTTCGTGCTGACTGGCAAAGCTAAAGTTCTTACTTCCCCCGTTAGTGTGCCCCCCAGGGTTCCATGGAGAATATTGCTCCCGCGTGTGTGACTGCCGCAACGGTGCCACCTGTGACCCCCAGAATGGCCAGTGTCGCTGTCTGCCTGGCTTTATGGGCGACACGTGTAATGACGTCTGTCCTTCAGGTAATGTAACACCTTTGAACTTAGTAGACCACAGTTACCTTTCTAATTCAGTTTTTCTAATACAAAATACAATGTAATTACTGTCCCAGCTACGATTTGTTTTAAAATTTCGTGAATCAGTCAGACGCCATTTTTCTGGTCTTCATTAGTGGAATATCTTGCTCAGTGATATTATTTTTTTGAAATAAATAGTATAGCTCGTGTATCTATTTATCAGTTCTTATTTTCTCTACGTTACTTGGAAATATGATCGCGCCATGTTATAACAACTTAACCGATATTATAGCCACAGTTTTTCCGCAGGCATGTTCGGTGCTCACTGCCGCCAAAGTGCCACTGCGGCCCATACACTGCAGTAAGGAGACAGGGAATGCCAGTGTCCGCCAGGCAGAACAGGAACTAACTGTGCTATGCGTGAGTACATTGTACACTCCCACCTTCCACTCCTTGATGTTCGTTGTTATCGTTGTCTTTCCATTTTCTCACCTGGGAAACTGATGACATTACTTGTTGGCTTATTTAATTCTGTGACTGGAAATGGTAACGTAATGTGGTGGGCGTCCCTTAACTGCGTGAATGTGTACGTCAACACATCTCATACATGCAATATGTATACATCAAACGCCTCACAATACAGTAAAAACAAATCCTACTCACAATGCATTCAAAATACAGCACCATAATCACAAAGCACTTACAATGATACAGAATTGGCATGGTAATGTGTATATAGGTGGGTACGCATACATTTTATTGCAAGAAAAAAATCTAACAAGGGGTATTTTTAACAAATGTTTGAAAACATCACATCTATTAAAAAAAAAAAAAAAAACTAGGTTCGAGCACCCTTCAGCTGACATGTTGCGTAATTTTAGGCAAAACTCGCTAAAATGAACAAACTGTGACTGATTTGGTGACCCCCCTCCCCCTCCCCGCACCCTCGATAGATGTTGCATCGTGTTTCAAGCAAATATACAATAAATACTCTTGAGAACTGCGTTTTTTTCGGAAAAAATCTCTGAAATAAAAATTTTCATGGCATTCACTGGTATCTACAGACTTACTGACAATTTTGTTTAGTACTTCAGTCTATAACATTAATAGACATTATAAAGTCATTAAAATCCAAGAGGCAGACACAGAATGAATAGAAAGACCTAAACATTATAGTAAAAAGCAAAAAATTCTCTTATAGTAGAATACGAGCCTGGTGATTCTCAACAGACCAAACCTGGCAACGAGATGGTGCCTCCTGTTACCCTCGCCTTTGAGCGAATAACAGCTATGCATGTATAAAGATTATGAATATGACTGAATGCACAAATAACGACTCTTTGTAATAATTTGTATGTGTATCTAACTCGTAAAGGAGAGAAGTAAAGGTATAGGAAACAATACCTTTATTAGGTATCATCTCAACACCACAGAGGTATACATAAAATATAGGCTATGTATTTATGACCACGCTAAAAAGTGCCATCCAACACAGTAAAGATTTTTTAACGTGCCTATATCTCATTTCCTAACTTTCTGTTATGAACGTTTTCTACTAACCTTTAAGTCTCCTGAAACCCGTAGGAAACATTTTTTTTTAAGTGTTCGCCTATAGCACCGGTAGGCTTTCTTCTCGGGCCCGTCATGGCGCAGGCAATTTTTATAGTGGCGCCATTTACTCTTGGCTCATGCTACCCCCCGGAACTCATTCCTGATTCACTTGGACGGTTTCTTCTCGAGTCCGGGTTGATGGGTGGTCTTCAGGACAGCATGTGGGCAGTCTTGGACCACTCGGCGGTGACTGAAAAATCCCAAGTGGTAGCGTGGGGATTCGAACCCGCGTCGTTCAGCACGCTGTGAATGCAGAGCCCACACGCTAACCACTCAGCCACCGCCTACCCATATATGTTATAACAAGTGAGAAAAAGGCAATGAAGTGCGCAAACACGCGGCCACTTGCTGCGATACAGCCGAAAGCGTCCCAAGGCTCACCACCAAAAGTCTCAATAAGGAATGTTTAATCTCTTTCCCTTATGGGGGCATTTCCCTCCTTTAGAGCTTAGCTCCCCTCATTCCCGGCTTGATTCATGGGTTTTAGTTACTCCTCCGTCCGTGGGTGGTGAGCCACGGGACGCTTTCGGCTGTATCGCAGCCTGTGGCCGCGTGTTTGCGCACTTCATTGCCTTTTTCTCACTTATTATAACACCCATAATATCCCTTTTTTACCTCCGCCAACGAAGTTGGGAGGAGGTTATATTTTCGGTCCGGTCAGTATGTTTATTTATTTGTTTGTTTGTTTGTTTGTTCGTGAGCAGTCTCCTGTGCACAATTTTGCGGATATCTCAACCAATTTTTCAGGGAAGCTTCGTGTCCATCCAGAATAGAACCCATTAATTTTTTGATGTCAAAGGTCAAGGTCAAGGTCGCACAAAACGTCATTTTGGCCATAACTTCGGTTCTCGTCATCGTAGCGACTTTAGACTTGATTCATATTTTAGCTCATGGAAAGACGCATCTTGCATGGCCTTGACCTTGAACTTTGACCTTGACCTCGAAAAGTTCGCCCAAGGTCAAAGTTAA
The DNA here is from genome assembly GCF_024679095.1 of Eriocheir sinensis. Classification (NCBI taxonomy): domain Eukaryota; kingdom Metazoa; phylum Arthropoda; class Malacostraca; order Decapoda; family Varunidae; genus Eriocheir; species Eriocheir sinensis. The sequence continues at coordinate 117,018 of NW_026111635.1, forward strand.
AAAAAAAAAAATCATCACATTTCGAAAAAAAATGCTTCCATATGATGCACCTTGCATCCAGAATCGAACCCATTATTTTTTTTATGTCAAAGTTTAAAGGGCAAGGTCAAGGTCGCACAAAACATAATTTTGGCCATAACTTCGGTTCTCGTCCTTGTAGAGACTTCAGACTTGGTTCATATTTTAGCTCATGGAAAGACGCACCTTGCATGGCTTTGACCTTGACCTTTCACCTTGACCTCGAAAAGTTCGCCCAAGGTCAAATTTTTCAAAAAATTGAATTTAATCAAATTTCAAAACAAATGCTTCCATATGATGCACCTTGCATGGCCTTGACATTTACCTTTGACCTTGACCTCGAAAAGTTCACCCAAGGTCAAAGCTTAAAAAAAAAAAATTTCTTCAAATTCCGAAAGAAATGCTTTCATATGATGCATAGGATCACAGTTGATGCCCATACCAATTTTCAGGACGATCTTTGGCGGAGGTGTGCACTCTCCGAGTGCTATGCGTCTAGTCACACTTGTTTTCATTCCTGCGGTTATTCAGAATGTCTCTAGGGTACCAGAACAACACAAGAATAGTTTTTCAGTACTTTTTTCATTTTCCTTGTATTTCTGAGCATTGTATAGTGTTCATTTAGCCATACCATAATCCTTTTAGATCTGTTATACTTTTTTTCCCAAGTTCTCATTAGGAAAATATATTTTCCTAAATTTTGTGATAATCATCTTTCTCACACAATTTTGACGTCATTTGGCTGAGTTAATTTTACAATAATTGCATGAAAATAAGTATTTCCACTGTTAAAGGTGAAAATATGCAGAAACGTTACTCCATCACTGAACCTCAGTAACATTTGAAAACACGACACTGACGCGTCACAGACTAATGGCGTCCCACTGCCGGTACTCATCCGCGCTCACTGTAACATTATGTTCATTGTAACATCTAAAGTTTATCAACAACAAAAAAAAAAAAAAAAAAAAAAAAAAAATCGTTTTAGCAAAATGCACTATAACATCCTTTTGCTGTAGGATGCCCAACTGTTTTCTGTCCTATTAGAGAAGAAAAGTTTGGCACTGTTTTGAAAAATAATCCAAATTCTGTGTTATATCTTTTGTTAGAGTTTTTGTTAGGCACACTTTTGGGGGAGCATTGGGCAATAATTCCGAAACATCGACTTTTCATTTTTTGGAATTATTTTTATTCGTCTAAATTATCTGACACTTACTAGAACATATATCAGTAAGATTATACATAACATTACAAAATCATGAGAATCAGGTGATATACGAGACATGACTACAGTGCCTTTCAGGTCATAAAGTGCAACACTGTTCTATGTTGCAGCATGCGGGGAGGGCAAATACGGCCCCGGATGTCGAAAGGTGTGTGAATGCCACCACGGAGGCAGTTGTCACCCCGCCACAGGACACTGTACCTGCACGCCAGGCTGGCTGGGGCCCACCTGCCGTGAGGAGGACGGTGAGTCCAAAGTCTCATTGTCCTGACAATCCTTATATTCCCTTCGAGTTTTTATCTGTATAACTAAAACTGTCTCTCTCCTCCTCATGCATTCAGGAGACCGACGTAAGTATAAAATCATTGATGAATTTGAGTAATATTGTTTTACAAGTCCGTATATATATATATATATATATATATATATATATATATATATATATATATATATATATATATATATATATATATATATATATATATATATATATATAAGGCGACAATATAATCCTTTCAGGATACTGGCTGACCACTAATGTTAATTTTGTATTCCATTTCTCCTTCCGCCCTTCCCATCTGACCTCTCAGTCTCATACGTCACTACAAGCGATCAACGCGGCCGAGCTGACATTCCGGTGGAGCTGAGCTGATCACGGAGGCAATGAGTCTAGCAGAGACTATGAACGATGCCTCATTCACTTACTGATCTCTAAGGAGCCGTTGACTGTAGTAGTGCCTCCTACGTGTGTGTGTGTGTGTGTGTGTGTGTGCGTCAACTAAATGAACCAGGAAGATGAAATTTGTTTGTACTATGCTGTGAAACTTGATGTGATATCAGAATTGTTTTCTGTGTTAGCAAAACGCTCCTGACTTGGTTGACGCACGCAATAAAATGCTGCAAGTAGTGACGGCATGTTGAACAAAAGGGGTGTAGAAGTATTAGAGTATGTGGATGTGAAAACTAATCAATGAAATGTCCCCAGATTTAATATAACAAGTTTCATGACACGGACGTGACTCAGGAGGACCTGGTGAATGTGTCTAGTGACCTCAGTGAGAGTGTTGCGAAACAAACTATACTATGTACAAATTTGCAGAGTATAATTGCCTGGAACATTCTGTGGACTGTCAAAGTAGACTAATCAAACAAACAATTGTGCAGCTCAGCATTGGTCATGTGTTCTGCTGCCAGTACTTCACTTCAGTAGGGGGAGTCAGGAGGTATGACTATGCTCCTCAGTTTGTACTCCCCATTCTAATTAGTGCTCAGTTCAGAAAAAAAATATATATAATTCGAAGATTTGAGCTGAGGCATGAATATTAAATATTATCAAAACAACGTTTGAACACACTTTATTTTGACAATAGTTCCTTTTTTATACGTCAGTTCAGTTTGTCAAAGGATTTATTTCATAACATGAACATTACTTGTAATGGTGAAGATCAGGTGGCGGACTGACCCCAATGGATGCAGGCAAGACGAAGGTGAGAAGTGGAGTGCTATTTGAACGGGATACTGTCGATAATCATTTTCTTGCTGCAATTTACGGCCCACAATATTTTTCCTTCGGCAGTGGTTGTGCCGCTTATGAAAAGGAAAGGGATAATGATCATGATTTTCAAGGCTTATGAGAGTGGCACAAGTTTGCCTCAGTTACAGAGCAGGAAATATGTATATAATGGGAGAATAAAAAGAAATAATAATGTTCAAGAAAAAGCAATGTGCTGCCGGGTTGTTATAGGAATCGATAGAGTAGGTTAGGTGAGCACATGCAATTTTTAGTGGTCATCAGTTTAATGACATATGTGTGTCCCATTATGGCAAATGAGATTCCGCGTAAATGCTATTACTTTGTTGACCGACTGAATAGTTTATGACATGTTAAAAGCAACTTTTAAATGAATAGTTGGTCACCGCGTGTGGTCATGGGGGTTTGAGTGTGTGGATGCTACCACCTGTCAAAAGTTGCCAACTGTCAGGAACTTTTACAAGTGAACTGGAATATTTTTTTTTCTATTTCGGGATTCAAGAATATAAGTTATTGTTTACAGCCAAATGTCAATACACGGTACCTGCTGGGCAAAAAAAAAAAAAATATATATATATATATATATATATATATATATATATATATATATATATATATATATATATATATATATATATATATATATATACCATTCAATAATATGTTATCACTGTCAAAGATACGGCCATATTGAGGCCAGCTGTACTGCCAAGAAGAATGGAGAAGTCCCAAGATGTTAGAGATGTGCCGGAGATCATAAATCAAAAGATTGAAACACGGTTAAGAAGAAATGCATAAATTGTGTGAGGTACAAGAATCATGAAATTAATCTCTCAGCGAATGACCAGTGTTGTGTAGTTCTTCAGCCTGAAATTGAAAGAATTCGTAACATAACCGATCATGGCAATTAATTAGTGTTTGGGACTCGAAGATACATTGTGTCTGTTCAATGTTCAGTGAATTGCATATAATCGTTGGATAATTAATTGTGATACTATACAGAAAATATCAGATAAATTAAAAATGAAACAATTGATATTTATGATACTATAAAAATTAAAGATATTGATATTAGTACGAATCAGTAAATATAGCCAAGTCACTATGATGATGCCAAATTTATAAACAGGACATCAGTAGGTTATTCATGAAAGCAATCAAGACTCACTCATTCACTACGACGTTACGTCTGGCTCAAAACGCCGGGGGATGCGTATTTTCAACAGGACACTACTGGTCTCGCCACACCGGCAGTTTCCTTGACAGGTGGGTGCGTTCAATACAACAAGGACTAACAGATAACTGCATATGCGCACCTAGACTTACCTAAGGAGTACAAGGCTAAGATGTAAAGATTTTAAATATTTTGTCAATGTATTGTCATCATAACCTTCAGTCATTTCTAGTCCACAGCAAAACAAAGGCCTCCCAATATTTTCCAAAAGACTCTCTTTGTCTGATGTTAATTTACTCTATCCTGCTCCGGCAGATGCTCTAGTTTAATTTATCTACCTGCTCCTGTCTGACCTGACTTTTATGATTCCTGGGTTCCCACTGTTACATTAGCTGTACTTTTCTTATCAGGTCAACGCATTATGGACCTACCCAAGTCAATTTCATATCATAGACTTCACAACTAGTTGACGGGAAATCTCTTCAGTCTTGGCGCGCTGGCTTCGCGTAAGGGGCCGATTGTTATGGCGACTTTCACTGCGACAACTCAAACACACTCTGCGTTCTTACTCCGAATTTAAGTGGAAACAGGACGAAATCTTCAAGTTTTAGTGCATACAAGCAGGCAGGAGTGTCTCTAGAGTGATTTGGTCGAGGATTCAAGGTAACTTATATAAAATAGCACCATGCGTGCACTTTGAAAACGTTGTGTAAAAAATGGCAAATTTGCGTAACTTTAGGTTGAAATCTTTACGTAAAATGAATGATAACTGTAGGATAGTGAAGTCCACAGTTTTACGTATTAAGAAACAAGAAATGTACGTTTAGTTAGTGCCTACATGGCAACTCAGCTCAGTTCCCGCGTCGCCTAACTCGCCTTAGGCACGCAGTCAGCTGGGCACTTCCCCTCTGTAAAGGATTATCGCTGTCCTGCCTCTGTTTACTCTCCAAGTAAAGGACCTACAGTTATTCATCGTCTCTGTACCCTTCCCCACAACTGCAAGGATCCAGAGGACGATACAAGAAGACACAGAAGGCAGTGGATCGAGTGGAAGTGACGGAGGAGACACAAGATATGAGGACGCCGCGACCCCGTGGAGTAAACTGTGGAGGAGCCGTACTACGCCATCAGTGCAGTGACTCAGTGTTGTGTGCAGTGCAGTGGTGTGTTCAGTGCAGTGTGGTAGTGAGGGGGCTGTTCACTACGTCCTACGGGGGGAGGAAACTTAGCTGCACTGGGCAATAGGGAGCCCGGCGGTCGGCAACTACGCCGGTACCTGGCCAGGAAGGTCCAGGCCAACTCCTCTGTGGCCGAGTGCTGCAAGCAGGAGCTTGCCCAGCAGGAGGAGATGAAGATTACCGTGGAGCTCGAGAGGGGCGACCCGCCCTCTGTGATGTTCGACGCCCTGGTCGAGCTGGTCGACAGGGGAGAGCTGGAGACAGGCCGGGCGGTCCTGAAGCGGCCATCTCTCCCAATGGCCCACATGGCGTCCTTCGGGATGTCGCTGTGGGACTCCCTGATGTGCAGGGAGGACAAGAAGGAGCGCAGGTTGAGGTTCTTCTCCCTTGCCATGCGCCACAGGGACGGGTTCAGGCACCTCCTGGAGTTCCTGGCGGCCTCAGACCCGACCTTGCAGGGGTACAGGTGCCAGGAGGGGCACAACCTGGCCAACACCATCTTGCCGCACATCAGCAGGTCCCTCTTCAACTGTTTCGGTGCTAATTTCTCCAAGGACGTGACCTCAGAAGCGAGGAAGAACAAGGCCTTGAAGCAGCCGACCGGCAGGAAGAGGAGCAGTATCGAGGAGGGCAGGAAGGAGACGGCGAGGAACAGGGACGTGTACAAGTCCAGGAAACTGACCGGGGCCCACAAGTCATAGGCCAAAAGGCTAAAGTGATTGTTCAGGGACGAGGGCCAGATAGCCGGCAAGACGTGCTGCAGCAATAGTGACATCGGAATTCAACCAAAATAAGTTGTGATTGTATATAGAAAAATGAATATTTTGCTTTTGTTGAGTAATATTAAGATGTTTCTGCATGCTTTCCTCAAGTATTAAGTTTCTAATGTGAAAATTAAGTGATTTATTAGATGTTAAAACTTACGTAAAAATTGCACTAAATAAAAAAAAATAAGTAGCTATTTCGGGCAAAACTTATAAGATATGCTAAATATTGCTATTGATTCTGAAAATATAAGTGATTATCTCTGCATTTGGTGATGTTTGTGCATCTAGCGTAAAATCTGAGGATTTTATAGCCTTTTTAAGTTTTGTTATACTTATATAAAAAACAATTAATCGGGATTTTATTAGGGAACGACTTTGAATTTTTTGATACCGCTGCTCATGGAGACTCATATATGCCTAAGGGAGGTGCCTGTTTTAGTTTCAGGTCGCTAGCTGCTTTGGTTTTGAAAATATTTAAATTTTAAATTTTTGAAAATCGGCCCCCTGCGAATCGGCCCCGCGCCCCGTTTCCCGTCAAGAGATTGTGAAGTCTATGTTCATATTCTTAATCAGAACTAAAATATCTTCAACCTTTGTCTATTCTCTTTTCCATGATGCTCGCTTCTTGTCCCTATGTTATACCCAGTACTTTCCTTTCCATCCTTTTTTGTGTACTTCTTAGCTTTCTCTCGTAATCTTTTGTGGGACCCCATATTTCTGAACCCTATGTTACAGACTACACAAATACTATCTTGCTCTTCAGACTGGCAGGTTGATGTTCATGATATTACTTGGTTTACCAATAAAAAAAGCTCAGCGCCAGTCCTATTATTATTATTATTTTTTTTTGTGGTCTAGGTTTGCACTAATTGTCACTCCTATAGTCTGTTCACTTATGCTAGATTCCTGGCGCCTAGGCTGGTTGGAAAGGTTGCAGCTGATTGGCTGCCTCGCTCTCTCGCAGACTCTCATGTTGGACCACATCCTGCATGCTCGAGTGAGACATGTTTCTTTATTATATGCCATAGCTCACCTCATATACGAGATAGCCAGTTTTGGTTGACACCATCAGACTCAGCAGTGACTGGAGAATCAAGATGTATTGTAAAACCTTGACAAAACAAATAAGAAAATGGTATTACGATGAGTTGAACCGTGAAGATGTTAAAAATATGTTTATAACATGTTTTACTTATGCTCGCTGTTTTCAACAGTTGTTCATTGATTGCAGAAATATATCATTACATTACGTAGGAAAATCTCTCGTGAACACGATAGTGTGATCAGAATGCAGCTAAAGTTTCACGTATTTACAACACATCTTGATTCTACAGTCACTGCTGAGTCTGATGGTGTCAACCAAAACTGGCTATCTCGTATATGAGGTGAGCTATGGCATATAATATAGAAACATGTCTCACTAGAGCATGCGAGATGTGGTCCGACATGAGTGTTAGCGGGAGAGCGGTGCAGCCAATCAGCTGCAACCTTTCCAACCTGCTTAGGCGCCAGGAATCTAGCTTAAGTGAACAGGCTATAGTATGTGTAATCTCCTACTTTCGCAAGTGCTTGGTTACCGATCGTTATTTGTTGTAAAGCTGTGAATATCAAATATTAGTTTTGTTTTCTTCATATTCATCTTCAGATCTACTTTCAGACTCCCTCTGAAGTTCCTCGATCAATCTTTTAAGTTTTCATTAAAATCACTTGAAATGACTTCTATCAAAAATCTAACGTCATTAACGTATTTACTATATATATTGGTTCTTATTTTATCTCATTAAATTGTTATTGGGGCAAGGAGGGGAGAAGCCAGTTACTGAGAGGGTGACATTCTTATTTATACAGCCTGGCTAATTTACATTATATTCTGAGTGATAAAATCCATGTTAAATTCAATATCAACAATATTTTTTTGGAAAAAAGTACATGCAAATAAAAAAATAAAATAAAAAACTGGTATATCACATACCCTATGATAACACTGATAACTATTATCCTTCTTAACGAAATCAACAGCGATATAATTTTATTCTTTCTGTTTTTTAACCATTTGTTCCATTGATGAGTGGTTTCTTTTTTTTATATTTAACTCAAAATTACACGAAAAAATATCACACACACACACACACCGTCTCCCAGGGTAAAGTATTGGAGAAAAGTATATTTAGTTGTGGAATTAGTAAAAAACACGCAACCTTCTTCCTTTTCCTATCCCTCCCTCCCACCCTAACACACGAGTCCCCAACCCTCCCATGAAGCACCCTTATTCTTTTCAATCTGGGAGCCAAGACGCCCATGTATACCCCTGTGTGTGTGTGTGTGTGTGTGTGTGTGTGTGTGTGTGTGTGTGTGTGTGTGTGTGTAATATAAAATAAGCATAGTCCTCGTTCCAAAACATTGAACAATGGTTCGAATATAAAGTTATTTTGAATTTTCTAGAATCCTTAAGGGGAGCGTCCGCTATGTCTTAAATAATTAACGTATGATTCTGATTATATTCATGTAAAATGTATGCCTATGGGGAAGTAATAAACGCTCACTTTTAAATCTATAAGTTGATACATAATAGCAGGTAAAAATAAAATTTACTTTTTAACAAACTTCAACTCGAAATTCCTCCGGAGTGACTGATGTAAATGTCAGCTCCGCTGTCTAAGCCATCGCAGATGCTAGTTTACCTCAAAATACCATACGAATATTATTTTAGGATATTTTCTACGCTGAAACATAACGATGTATTCACCTATATATGAATATTGCTTTTTTTATTTATCGTTACTTTGTTTTTATTTTTTTGCTTTTTATTATATTTTTTTATTATTTCCTTTTTTTGTCACTTGCCAGCCTATAGCACCGGTAGACTTTCTTGAGGGGCCTGAAAGATAGTCGTTCCCAGCCCGTCATGGCGCAGGCAAGCGTTTTAGAGAAACGTAAGTGATGAGCGGAAGAGGCCGGGGGAGGGAATTCAGCCATAACTCTGTCATTTTTGCTTATTTCTTCATAATATTTTGCCACAAGGTAGCAGAGGGGTGTACAATGACGTGTGATATTTTTTTCAAATTTTCAGATTTTTTTTTAATATTAATGGCGGACGCTCTCTTTAAGAATTGTATGTGCTAGGATTCTTGTTTCTTTTATGAGTTATTTTTATAATCTTTAGGTATTTTATCTCATTATTCAGGTCATAAGATCAGATCTGTTTTACATCTTCTGTACTTACAGGTCGCTTACATGAAAATAAATTAGTGTTATGTATATAAAAATTGAATATGAAAACTAAAATGTGCGAGACCTTTGACAGTATTAAATTGCTTCACCACTGGGTGCCACTGCGACAGTTGTTTTTGTTGTTGTTATATACAGTTTAATTACTTAGCCCAAAACCTTAATAATTTATTTGAAATATTGTATTTTGTCCTTTGCTTCTGGCCATTACATAATCAGCCCTACATTTTTTTTTCCCCTTTTTAAACTTTTGTTCCTTTTCGTGTGATATATTCATTACATTTACATCAACATGAAATGAGTTCCCTTTCCTTCTAAATAATACTACCTGACTTTCTTTTTTGCTTATCTTTAAATTTTTATATATATCTTTACTTTTGAAATTTGATATATCACTTTATATATATATATATATATATATATATATATAAATATATATATATATATATATATATATATATCTATATATATATATATATATATATATATATATATATATATATATATATAGAGAGAGAGAGAGAGAGAGAGAGAGAGAGAGTATAAATGGGCAGGAGATTTTCTCGTAAACATGTTTCATTAAAAGTGATTGTCAGTTCAGCGTTGATTATTTTCTTTAAGATGTTCTCTTTTTGTCTAAGGAGTGTCTTATTCTCTTTAGGGAGTTTGTTGATGGTATCCCCGTAGGGTATCATCTGCGTAGCCAGATCGCGATTTCGGGTCCTGGACCCTTCTTCAGTGGCGTTGGGAGTGAGTGTGTCCATCTCAAGGTGTGAGAGGAGAATGACTGGGTGTCCGCGCGGGGCTGCCTTTATACGGCTGGCTCCCCGGGGTTCCTCGCTGCCTCGGCTCCTGATTGGCTGAGCGTTGCCTGCTGGACACCTTTCCTCATGCTTGGAAGAGCCTGCAGATCTTGTTGTTGGATGTTAAGATTTGGCTCCATATCCTTGATGTATAACGCTTCTAAGATGGGCAGGCGTCTGTAGTCGTTGCATGTTGTAATTATTTCGGTATTTTCTTCCAGAGTTTTTCTTGTAAGTTTCGTCTTATGTACTTGCTCAGTGTGGGTCTTGGGCGCTCCTGATGCAAGGTGATAGCTGAGTCGTCTGCTTAATCTCAGTGTCGTCATGCCGATATAGGTTGATTGAAGGGCTGCACAGTTCCCTTGGTTGCAAGTGAACCTATATACAACATGTGACTGTTGAGTATTCTTTTTGTCGACTGCTGGGCTGTTTCGTAGTAGGAGATGGCTGGTCTTCTTACTTCTGTAGTAGATGGTGAGGCTTATTTTCTTTTCTGGGTTGGTGGGAGTGACGTTTTTCTTGACGATTTGGCGCATTATACGCTCGTCTTCTTTGTAGTTTGTGGAGAAGTGTGCTTTATAGTAGAGTTTGATGGGCTCGTTCTTCTCCGCCGTGTCTTCTTTTTCACAGTACCATTTGTCCACGGTCTTCTTAACTTGCTTTTCAATGTCGTTGGTGTTGAATCCGTTGCTGAGGTACATTGGTTGATCTGCTTATTTCTCCATGGACTTCTTTCCACGTGCTGCAGTGGGTGATAGCTCTTCTGATGTAGGCGGCAATGGTAGAGTCTTTGTATCGCTGAGGGCACTCGCTTCTACCGTTGAGACACTGGCCATTGTTCGTCGGTTTTACGTAGACGTTTGTGGAGAAGTTTTCTTGGTTCTGGGTGACGAGTACGTCCAGGAACGGCATTTTCCCCTCGGCGCTTCTTTCTATTGTGAACTTAAGTCCTGAGATCTCTTGTAGGCAGGTACGTATGTCTTCCATGTCTTCTTCGTTCTTCGTTTTGATGAAGATGTCATCGATGTATCGGCAGTAGATGTCCGGCTTGTTTATTGTTTTGAAAACTTCATCTTCAATGCAGCCCATGAAGAAATTTGATAGAAGCACTCCCAATGGAGAGCCCATAGCGACTCCATCGATTTGCTGGTATATTTGACCCCGTGGACAGGTGAACGGTGCTTCTTTCGTGCAGCATTGAAGTAGGCCACGTAGAGCTGCTTCTGGGATGTCGAGCGGTGGGGTGCTGTCGTCATGGTACACTCGCTGAGCGATGTAGTTGATTGTGCGTTCAACAGGGACATTCGTGAAGAGTGACTCAACGTCCAGTGAAGCGATGATTCCTCTTGAGTTGTTGCTCTTCAGGATGTCGAGGAAGTCTGTTGCTGAGTTCAGGCTTTATGTTGTTGGGACGTATGGTGTAAGGATCTTACAGAGTTTCTTCGCGATATTATAAGTCGGTGTCGGGATTTGTGATATGATGGGCCGGAGTTTGTTTCGTGGTTTATGTGTCTTCACGGTGCCATAGCAGTAGCCCATACCATATTCACCAGAGACCTTGTTGATTTTGATGGTCTCGCTGTTGATGTTGCTCATGGTGATGAATTTGTTCAGCTTTTTCTTAAGGGCTTCCGGCTTCCGGCTTCCGGCCCACACTCGCGACCTGCTGAGGGAGGCGAACCCCGGGAGAGTAGCCGCCTTCAGGGAGGCCTGCCTACAGGCGCATGTCACTGACGCGCCTATAGAGCTCTGGGAGCTGGGCAGGCCATCCCAGGAAGGACACCGCCACCGGAGTCGACAGGATCCCCTACTCCTTCCTGGCGAACGCTGGCCCGGACATGCTGGCGGAGGTTCTGGGACTCTTTAACAGGTCCTTCGAGCTCGGAGCACTGCCAGCCTCCTGGAAGCTGGCCACCATCGTTCCCATCCCCAAGAGTGGAGACGGGCTCCAACATCGCCCGATCTCCCTCCTAAGCTGCCTCGGCAAGTGTATGGAGCGAGTCCTGCTTCCGCGCCTTCAGTGGGCGATGGGCCCCCTCCATCACCACCTCTTTGCCTTCCGCCGGGGCAGGGGCACCAGGGACTGCATCTCCACCCTCCTCTCTGGTGTCTTGGGGAGACGGGCGGTGGTGGTATTTCTCGACCTCGAGAAAGCTTTTGAGCTCGCCTCAGCCCCAGCCATGCTCTCCATTCTCGCTGAACGGGGCGTCCGTGGCCGCCTGCTGGCGTGGGTGGGCCATTATCTGGAGGGACGGAGCGGCCGTCCGATTTCAGGGCCATACGTCCGCGATAGAGACTTTTGAGAACGGCACGCCTCAGGGTGGCGTCCTGAGCCCGTGCTGTTCAATCTGCTCGTCGAGAAGTTGGCGGCCCTTCCGACGAGCGGAACCGCAAGAGTCCTATCGTATGCGGACGATGTGGCCCTGGTGGTGTGGGGCCCCAACCAGGTGGCCTGCGCCCGCCAGCTCCTCCGCCGGCTGACTCAGACGTGCGCCGCCCTAGGGCTGGTCGTCAACAGGACTAAGACAAAGGCCATGGCCTTCCGCCACGGCCACCTTCCTGAGCCCTTCGACCTCGGTACGCCCGTGCCGTGGGTGCACACTTACAAGTACCTCGGGGTCACTGTTGACTCCAGCCTGTCCTTTGGCCCGCACATCGCCCGTGTGCGGGACGAGGTGCGGCGGCGCACTAATGTGATGAGGGCCCTTGCCAGAACAGCGGGTGGGTCTGGGGACAGGGTCCTGCGGACTTTCTACATCCAGGGCGTTCGGTCCTGTATTGATTATGGGACGCCGTGCCTGCTGACGGCGTGCGCGGCGGCGCTAAGCCGGCTGGAGACTGCTCAGAACGCCGCCCTCCGCGTCATCATTGGCGCCCCCATGTGGACGAAATGCGTGTGCCTCCGGGCGGAGGCACGCGTGTGCAGCGTCGCCGCGAGAGTCGCCCAACTCTCAGTGGGGCATCTGGCGGCGCTGCTCAGATGCATGGGGGCGGAGCAGCTCCGTGCCTCCGTCGGGCAGGCCCTCCTGCAGGACCCTCTACTGTTCCGCAAGAGAACGTGGGCGACTGTGGCGGCGGCCACGATTCGCAATAGCGGACTCCCCCACGCCCTTGTGACGGCTGTGGACGCCCCCCACCCCACCTACGTTGCCCGCCCCCCGTGGGAGCCGCCTGCCTTGACAGCCCCCAGACGGCCGCTCGCCACAAGGAAGGCCCTCCTCACCCCTCTGGAGTTGGCCAGGAGGCAGACAGCAGAGAGCGGGAAGCAGCGCACCCTGGAGCCTCCGTGTACTTCACGGACGGCTCCGTCAACCACCAGACGGGGGCTGTCGGCGCTGCTTTTGTGTGCGGTGGGATCACTGCTGTTTTTCGTCTGCCAGACGGTTGTTCCTCCACCCAGGCTGAGCTGGCAGCCATTGGCGGGGCGCTGGATCATGCAGTGGAAGGGGGTCGGGGCCCTGTCTTGATCCACTGCGATTCAGTCCCTGCCATCCGCTCTCTGCTACAGGACCCCCCGCGCGACAACGTGTCTCTCCTCACCTCCATCCTTGCGAGGCTGGCAGAGTTGAGAGGAGCGGGGCGCCCTGTAAAAGTTAACTGGTTGCCCAGCCACTCGGGCGTGGCAGGCAACGAGGCGGCGGACGGCGCTGCTGCTGAGGCAACGCTCCTGCCTGCTGTCACGCGGCCTGTTGTGGTTAGCCTTGCCCAAGTGAAGAGGGCCATGGCCGCACGATCTGCTACTGGGGTCGTCAGGGAGCTGGAGGAGGCCCTGGCTGCGGGCTCGCCGTCCGCGTTTTGGTACTCGGCGGCCACTAACACCGGCGCCCGCCAGCTACCGCCAAATCTGCCGAGACGGGAGGCATCCAACATCCGCCGCCTCCGTCTCGGCTACAAATGTGCGTCGGTCCTTCACCCGGATGACCCTGTCCCTGTCGTGTGCCCGTACTGCGAGGAGGAGGTCCTCCAGCCGCTCCTCCACTACCTCCTCGAGTGCGGTGCGACGCGCAACCTGCTTCAAACCGGGAGGGCTCTCAGCGCCAGCCTTGGTGGGGGCCCTGGACGACAGGGCGCTTACTGCCCTAGTGCGGGCATATGAGCCGCCCAGGTAGGCTCTCTGTTCTGTATATGTGGGCGTGTTAGAGTGCGTGTATGTATGTGTGGGTGTTTGTGTGTGAGTATGTGCGTGATTGGTTTTTTAAGTCAGCTACAGGACGCCTGGTGCGCCTGTGCCCCAACCCACTTAGTGGGAAGGGGTGTTAACTATCTATATATGTGCGTACATCGGCGTGTGTGTGCGCGTGTGTATGTCTTTATGTACATGCACACGTGCGCGCGGCGTGCCGTGTATGCACATATATAGCCCCAGCCATGACTGCGACGGGCCGTCGTAGTCGACAAAGGCCCGTTCCCCTTCTTAGGGGTTAATCTTAAAGGAAGGAAGGAAGGACACCCAGTCATTCTCCTCTCACACCTTGAGATGGACACACTCACTCCCAACGCCACTGAAGAAGGGTCCAGGACCCGAAATCGCGATCTGGCTACGCAGATGATACCCTACGGGGATACCATCAACAAACTCCCTAAAGAGAATAAGACACTCCTTAGACAAAAAGAGAACATCTTAAAGAAAATAAACCACGCTCACCTGACACTCACTTTTAAAGAAACATATATATATATATATATATATATATATATATATATATATATATATATATATATATATATATATATATATATATATATATATATATGTTTATTTTTACTCCTTACTCGAAAGTTATTTCCATCAGAACCTTCCGCGTCTGGTTAGTGAGGGGGGGGCTGTGTGGGGTGGGCGGTGAGGGGAAGGTGTATGTGGTGGCGGTAAGGGCGGGCGGCTGTCAGTAGAGTCTGGGTCTTGTAGGCCGCGCAGAAAGGCCGTGATCGCCCACAGCGGCGGGTGCTGGCTGGGCTCGGGCGTGAGGGCCAGGTCGGCCACGTGGCCCAGCAGGGTGTAGAGCAGTGGTTCTTAAACTTTTCCGTCGTCTTACCCACCCGAGACTCTCCAGGGCATTACCGTGACCCCTATATTAAATTTTGTAATGGTGAACTTTGCGTAAAGGTAAGGTAAAACAAAACTATATGAAGATCCTGATTTATTGAAAATGTTACAAATAAAAGACCTTGAAAAATGCCACAAATCCCCTACAAGTGCTAAAACAGTACAGACCATCAAGTTTTTTCCACTTATAAATTGGGCCAGATGATAGCAAATATAGCACAGTATCCATTAAAAACGCATCACTGATAAACAAAATTGTTCACGAGAGGTATATTAATTAATTTCTCTGAAGAAAAAAAGTTACTACAAAATAATAGCCTAGTATTCTTAAATGCAAAATAATAGCTAAGTCTTCCTAAATGCAAAATAATAGCTTTATATTCCTAAATGCAAAATAATAGCCTAGTTTCCTAAATGCAAAATAGTAGCTTAGTTTCCTAAATGCAAAATAGTAGCCTACTTTCAAATGCAAAATAATAACTTTGTATTCTCAAATGCAAAATCATAGCTTTGTATTCTTAAATGCAAAATAATAGCTTGGTATTTCTAAAAGCAAAATAATAGTTTGGTAATCCTAAATGCAAAATAATAGCGTTGTATTCCTAAATGCAATATAATAGTTAAGTATTCCTAAATGCAAAATAATAACCTAGTCTCCTAAATGCAAAATAATAGCCTAGTTTCCTAAATGCAAAATAATAGCTTAATCATAAATGGAAAATAATAGCCTAGTATTCCTAAATGTAAAATAGTAACCTAGTTTCCTAAATGCAAAATAATAGCTTAGTATTATTTTTATTTTTAAAGATTTATCCCCAAATATTACCAAGGAAAACGGGCCCTTGTCCGAAGAAAGGGAAAAGATCGCTCACTCCCTACAGGAGGGAGCCCGGCCAATGTCGGGACACTTTTTTTTAATAAAGGCCGATTCACACACATCAGTGACGTATCAGTGCCGCGTCCGCTCAGTGCTTCAGTGTCAGTGAAAAAAAATATCGTTGCTTTGAATTCAACCGAAGCATTTACACATGTCCGGCGCAGTACAGTGTTTTGACTCTCAGTGACCGTTACGTCTCCGTTCCGTGAAGCTGAGTATCGTCGCCACCGATATTTTTTAGATTTTCACGGACGCCGGACGAGTGTTCTGAGCTGTCAAGAAAATGGATGACGAACTACTTATTGAATTGGTGCGAAACCATCCTGTTCTTTATGATGTCACAACCAAAATATATGGACTGCAATTTCAAGCAAGATATATGGAATAAAATAGGAGAAGAAATGAAAGTATATGGTAAGTACTCTCTTTAATTGATGTACCCACTTTCTCTTCTTCACTCTTTGTTCAGCCTCTACCTCTTCATCAAGAATTATGGCAATCATTGCCAACTCCACGTCCGAAAACTTTGCCATCCTGGAAAACACTGATTTCACGCTGTACGGCATCACCACGGATGTGTGTGCATAGACGTCACGGAAACAACACGGATATCACTGACACTGAGCGGACGCGATACTGATACGTCACTGATGTGTGTGAATCGGCCTTAAAACCGTCCCTTCCCGCGCATGACGTATCTTGGCTTTCTTGGGGTACACTGAACTGAGAGCTCAGTCAGTCGCTCTGAAATCATGGTCGTGTGTGGTGTTGCGGTCGTGTCCGCTCGCCATCGCGATACTTTTCCCCATCGACGCCATGCCCAACACTTGTGCAGTTTTATATATATATATATATATATATATATATATATATATATATATATATATATATATATATATATATATATAATATGCAAAATTACAGATTTACGATGACAGTGATGTCACTAAATATAGCCTGTCTGATGCAATATCAGATAATATCCTCTGCTATAGTAATCAGGGGCGATGCCAGACATTGTAGACATCGGGGACTTAAACCCTGTCTGACAAAGGGGAGGGGTCCGGGTGTATGCTCCCCTGGAAAAAAAAAAACATAGATAGTGACTTCTAGGGACTTAAGGGACTTTGGTATAATGACAATTAATTTATGATACGTCCTACACTAGAATCAAGTTACTGTATAATGAATTAAGTAAAATATATACATACATATATATATATATATATATATATATATATATATATATATATATATATATATATATATATATATATATATATATATATAGATATATATATATATATATATATATATATATATATATATATATATATATATATATATATATATATATATATATATTAACACCTTAAAACCTTAAAAAAGATCTGGGGCTGAAGCCCTAATAGCCACCCTCCCCCGCCGCCTATGGTTGTAATAAATGAGTGGGCCCAAAAAGTTTTATAATTATAATAATTGTTGTAGTAGTAGACGTCCTACACTATCCTCATGTTTACTGAATTATGAAACCCATGCGGAGAGCAAGGAAACCATATAAGTCTATCGTTAAAACAGTTTTCCATCCTAAATTTTCATAAACGAATTGTTAAATCGATCGATTCTTGATCGTCATGAAAATTAACCTATTACCAAGTCTTCACAATAAAAAAATCAACTTATAACATTACATATAGCGTGGTAACAAATTTAATGCAAGAACTAAATAAACGTTAAAAGTTGACATTTTACTGCAGCCTCTGCTCAAGCATTACTTCATCCGTTTTCTGTCATCGCTACCCCATGATACATCACAGCTATACCTCCCATCCCTCCTTCATACACCCTCCCGATGGGTGTGTCCCGACATTCCTTTAATTTCCTTATATTGACATTGAGCCCGGCCTTTGCCAAAGGCAAGGATGTAGCAGGATGCCGACAGACCAACTCTATCGCCGATCAAAATCTAGCCAACCAAGTTGGTCTGTCGACGAGGACTGTCGTGTCTCTGACTTAGTATTCCTAATTGACAAATAATAGCTTAGTATTCTTAAATACAAAATAATAGCTTGGTATTTTTAAATGCAAAATAATAGCTTAGTATTCTTAAATGTAAAATAATAGCTTGGTATTCCTAAAGGCAAAATAATTGCTAAGTAATCTTAAATGCAAACTAATAGCTTGGTATTCGTAAGTGGAAAATAATAGCTTAGTATTCTTAAATGGAAAATAATAGCCTAGTAATCCTAAATGCAAAATAACAGCTTAGTATTCTTAAATGCAAAATAATAACCTAGTATTCCTAAATGCAAAATAATAGCTTTGTATTCGTAAATGCAAAATAATAGCCTTGTATTCATGAATGCAAAATAATAGGCTAGTATTCTTAAATGCAATATAATAGCATAGTATTCCTAAGTGCAAAATAATAGCTCAGTATTCTTAAATGCAAAATAATAGCCTAGTATTCCTAAATGCAAAATAATAACCTAGTTTCCTAAATGCAAAATAATTAGTGTAGGGCCTTATGTAGGAGAATTAGGTTTCGTGTCAAATGTTTGTTAAAAGTGATTTAACACTTGATTTTGCTTTATAATGATTATGATTAAGTAACAAATTAGGGTGGGAATTTTTTCAACGTCCCTCAGTGGGTAAATTGCCGAAATCCAAGATGGCCGCCATGGAAGTAAACAAATATTTCATTCATTCCTTATTTTTACAACCAGGTGAGATGAAAACATAAATAAGAAGTCTTAATATACCTTTTAATACCTTAGAAATCTGATTTTGACATCTATAGATCAATATAATTTAATGGAAATAAAATGGTAGCCATAAATTGTTTTAAAATATGCAGCAATTTGCCATGTACGTAGTGGAACATAAAGAAAAATAGCAAAGTATGTCCTTATAACATTAAATCTTAATAAACAAACGGTATATATCATAAATGAATACAAATTTGAGCATTTTCATCATTAAGTCATCCGTCCTCATCTATTTTTCATACTGGTAGATCTAGGTATAAACACATTTTCTCAAACTCATCCTTCCTCATCCAAGTCTTCCGTTACTACATTTAGATCATACGAGTAAGTTTGGTTGTTGCAGATGAAGTTTACACAGCCACACATTTCTGTGCATGGAATATTGTTATTCAAACAATTACATTTCCCCTTGCATCCACGTTTACATCCACACTTTACCAAGTTCATCACAGCTGCAGGGGCTGGAGGATTCAAACATCTTACTGGAATATAATGATGCTTAGACGCGTCAAACTTCCACCCACATTCAACAGAAGATGAAAGACATGGATGGCTTTCGCTAGCCTTTCTCCAAATCATTGCTATATAATGTGCCCGCTGAATATGCAATGTTAGTGAACCAGTCGTTGGAGGAAGACTTTCTCCTTCAGCTGCTCGATTGGAGTACACAAACCAGCTAAGATGGTTCACTTTAGTGTACACACTGGACGTGTACAGTTTGCAGACGAATCGTTCGTATACTTCTTGTTCTAGGTCTTGATATCCTAAAGATTCTAAAGCATTAAGTATGTCATCACACGCCAAGAACACTTTGAAACACCACTCTTTGGTTCTCCCAGCAAACCGCCCAGACATGTCCGATCCTGTTAGAGAATGAAAGCCTTATAACGCTGAAGCGTGTCTTTCTCCTAACTTTTCAGAAACTGGTTTGACCAGTATTTTTCTCTCCATGTTTCCCTTCCCTGTAAGGAAGCTTATATCACTGGGTAAGTTTGGGTACATTTGGACCATGAGAAAGAAAACATCAGTGTCTGGAGAAGCAATGACAACCTCTGCATTTTTGTCAATTGAACTAGCATGCAGCATGAGTAAGGTGTCTGCTTTTCGTGGCTGTGTGAGAAGGGTGGTTGGAATATTAATATTACCATTAGTTTCTGTCCCTGATGTAACCATGAACTTCTTCAATTGGTTTATTTGGCTCTTGCTATGATCTGTACACTTTGCAGCTAGGTAAGTCGTAAGTTCTGCTTTTGTCTTGATATTTGAAAGAAAATCCTTCAAAAAAATATTCTGGCTTAAAGTAGTGTCCTTGACATGGTAATAAATTGATATCCCCATCGTTCGTTTTCTCCTTATTTGTTCTTAGAGGGAAGCGTCCTGATACCTGTCGAATACTAACCACACTTCATCAAAATTGGTGGCCATGTTGCTGAGATGGTCAAGAAATACTTGAGCAAAATCACCGCATGTCTTGATATGGTCAGTCGAGGAAGTCGCCCAGGAAGTGGCGCTGCACCGTCTGAATGAGGCGGCCCAGCGCGTACACGTCGGCGGTGAGAGTGACGGTGCCGCCGCTGGCCACCTGGGGACACATCCAGTTGTATAGTCCGGCAAATCTTAAGCAGTGTTGCCAACTCAAAATTTACAAATCCGCTAGGATGGCATGAAAAATCCGCCAGATTTTTTTTTTTTTTTTTTTTTTTTTTTTTTTTTACATTGCAGCCTATTGCGCCGGTAGGCTTCTTCCCGGTGGATCCTGATGGTCGGTCCAAGGCTTCTTTCCGGTAGGTCCTGATGGTCGGCCCAGCCCGTTCTGGCGCAGGCGAGTGTTTTTATAGTGGCGCCATCTTGCATTGGCTCATGCTGCCCTCCCAGAGCTCATCTTTGATCCTAGAATCTAGAGTCCGGGTTGATAGGTGGTCTTCTGGACAGCATGTGGGTAGTTTTAAGCCACTCGGCGGCGGCTGAAAAATCCCAGCTTGGTGGGACCGGGCGGGGATTGAACTCGCGTCCTCCTGAACACGAGGCCGTTACTTTGACGACTCAGCCACCGCCTCCCCATATTATAGGTGAAACCATAAAAATTTGCCGCTAGATTGGAGTTAAAAATCCGCCAGTTACTCCTGTCAATTTTAAGATTTTTCCCGCTAGATTTCAAACAAAACCTCTAGATTTAGCGGGAAAACCGCTAATTTGGCAACACTGATCTTAAGTGGCGGCTCTGACGTAGACAGCCCGCTAGACCCTGTTGCCACGTCTCCAACTAACCTCACACACCGTACCTCTCATACCTCTCTCTCTCTCTCTCTCTCTGTGTGTGTGTGTGTGTGTGTGTGTGTGTGTGTGTGTGTGCGCGAAAGAGAGAGGAAAGTGGAGGTTTACTTTCATTCGGGAAGTATGGTGCTGGTGCACAACAATGCATAATAATAATAATAATAATAATTTTATTAATAATAAACCTCTTTAAAAAATCGCACCAAGACTCTACCCCTTGGGTGGTGTGGAAAATAATAAGGTCAAAGTGTAATATTTTACTGTTCTTAGCGACCACTCCTTCCCCACTCCCTAACCATCCCCAGCGGAACCTCACCATTCACCTGCATGACTCACATCAGAATTTGCTTGACGGTCCTGGCATTCCATATACAGGTACAGTCTCCATATTTTATCATTATTATGCCATATGGCTGACACTGTATGGCAGATGGCAGACTCACACTAAAAAATGGCAGAAATGCAATAATTAATGCAGGCAGAGCAACTGGCAACTGCAGTATGTTGGGTTGAGAAGAGCATGACAACGCTGCGGTGGCAATACTGCCAAGTGTTGTACAAATTTCTTTGTATCCACTCACAGATAGAGAATCAATCATAAAAACCATATTTGTTTTTATACTATGGTGAGAGAGAGAGAGAGACACGGGGAGAGAGAGAGAGAGAAGGGTGTGAGAGGCACGGTACGCGAAGTCAGTTGGAGACATAGCACCAGTGTCTAGCGGGCTGTCTACGTCAGAGCCGCCACTTAAGATTTGCCGGACTATAGTGGCTCAGGTCCACGTTCCTGAAGCGGCTGTCCCGCCCGGGCAGCGAGGCGAGGCCGAGGTCGATGACGTGGGTCTCCAGACTTCCCTCTGGGGTGTGCCTCACCAGGATGTTGTCGCCCTTCAGGTCCAGGTTCGTGCACCTGCTGCAGCTTGACGCTCAGGTCCAGCAGGACGTGCTGCATCAGGTCCAGGGGAGGGCGGGACTCTAGGTAGACATCCAGGGTGAGGCTGGAGCCTCAGAATGAGGTAAACTGGGTGAGGGGCTGTGGATTTACTCCCAGCAGGACACGGACGCCCCCTACCCCTTGCAGGAGGTAAAGAGCGTAAGCCTCAGCGTAACTGTTTTGGTATTTGAACACTTTTCTCACCACCATCCCACCGCTAGTCAACCAAGTCCACTGTGCCGTAGACCCCTTCACCCAGCCTGTTAATCACTGTCACGGGAGGCGGACTGGCCACCCAAGGCAGGAACAGGTCCCGCTGAGTCACAAGTTCAGATCTCTTTCCAGCGAAAGGCCCTGAGAAGATGCAGTGTTTTGTGCTACAGCGTAGCTGGTCTGTATTCGGGCGTCGCAGCTGTGGATGAAATCCAGTGAATTCAGGCGCTCGGGACTTGCCCGTCTTTGCGTGGTTTTCTGGGCCTGCCAGGCAGCTCGGTGTGGCGGGGCCCCTCGAGCCCCGGCGTCCCGAGGGGGGCGCCGGGAGGACCGTCGGCGATCAGCAGGGACAGTGTGTGTGTGTGCTTACCATTTGGTATTTAATGTAACTATAGGTTATTGTTGTGGTTTTATTTTCTCATGCACGCTGGCATGATGGGCTATGGGGGAGCCCTGCAGAGTGGCTGGGCGACAGGCCATGAGGCCCTGCCCAGCGGTCGGGGGGCACGGGTGCATCTTGCACCCGTAGCCGGAGCCGAGCGAGCAACTCCACAGTCTATAAGCTGGCTCAGAGGCCAGGAGAGTTGCTCGCTCGACGAGTGCTGGCGTTCCACTGATAACTATAGGTGGTGGTGGTGAAGGATTTACCCCCTAAAAAGGGGGAACGGGCCTTTGTCAGTGCGACGGCCCGTCGCAGGGGGGAACCCGCCGCTGGCGTGCGGCGGGTGTGGGGAAGCCTCCGCCGCCGCCACAGCCACGAGTAAGAGCCGGCGAGCAGCGACGGAGGCACGGGCTCTCTGGGCAGGCGCCCAGCAGACACCCGTAGTTGACACGTGCGAGCAGCCGACTGGTCAACTTGACCACGGAGGGGTGGCCCTAAGCGAGGATGACCCCACGGGTCCACCTCGCCTCCGTAGAAGGGCCACCCGGCTGCTCGCCCGAGGAGTGCTGGCGTTCCACTGTAACTAAAACTTCTAACTATAGGTGTGTACCATTACTGATATAGGTGGCGAGGCTTGGAGGTAGTGTGGTAGGCAGCTTGGAGTTGAGGCAAGTTCTTTTGGCGCCAGGCGAGTCAGGAGTTGAGGAGAGGGACGAAGGTGGGCCATAGCTAAGATAACTACCGGGTCCTTGAGGAAGCAATTCTTTTGGCTCCTGGCGAGTCCAGAGTTGATGAGAGGGACAAAGGTAGAGCATGGCTAACTACCACGTACTCAAGTAAGAAAGTCTTTGCTCCTGGTGAGACGAGTTGAGGAGAGAGACGAAAGTGGAGCCAGGGCCAAGATAACTACCGGGTCTTCCCGCGTGCAGACTGTGATCAGTCGGTATAATAAAAAGGGACACTGTTTGCTGCTGGCACACGAGCGAATTGTGGTCGCCACGCCGTGACGAAACGAGTAACTTTCATGAATCATGACGCTGTTACACGCGATTTTTAGCTCAAATTGTCGCCCGTGTGTAAGGCCGGTGTCACACCAGGCGGTTTTGCCGTGCAGTTTCGCCGAGCGGTTTCGCCGCTTTGGCGATAAGGTTAGCCGTGGCAAACACAACTACTCGCCTCTTCACTTCAGTTCATCCAGTCTGGTGAACGATTGGCGGGTCGCAGCTTTGTTCGCCACCGAGCAACCACAAGTGGCCCGTGCGTGCAGGTCCACACATACATATATATATATATATATATATATATATATCTATATATATATATATATATATAAATATATATATATATATATATATATATATATATATATATAGTGATTCCGTCGACTTTTTTGAAAAGCCCAGAGGCTCCCGGTGGGAGTGTTGGAGGAGGAAAGAGAGGATGTGACTATGTGAGCGTGAGGTGCCCCCTTACAGGACCTCTCTCGGGCGGGGAGGGAACGGCAGCGAGACAGAAAACCCTCGTATGCCTGGCAGCGTGTGCGGCCAATGTGTTGTACCGTTTGATGCACGTGGTGGAATGGAGGAGGCAGCTTAGCTCATAGGATGTAATTGTGTTTAGTTAGTGTCCTGTATTAGTAAAAGGATGGTAGCCCCAGGAATGAACGGGGAATTTGAATGTGCTTGGGTGACGGCATGGCAACCGGTATGGCGCCGCAGAGAGTGAGCGAGGGGTGAGTGGGGGAGACACTAGGGCTTGGCTTTGCAAGTTTGCACCTCAGAGTGAGAGGTTCAGAGCCTCAGATACAGCTCGGGTTTTGTTACTGGAGGTTGCGTTTCTCCGTGTATTCTCTTTATTGCTACGTTAAAAAAGATCCGGCGTAGGTACTTCTGGATCTCTCCTATCAGTGGGCCAAAGGAAATTGATAATCTCATAGTTTTAATGCTATTTAATTAAAAAAAAAAAAAAATCGCCAAACGATGATTTATTTTCTTCAACGTTTAAGCAGTTTGATGAAATTTCTATGACAGAAGCAGCACCTATCCATGCATACTGTGTTAAAAAATAATTGACCTAGATTTAAAACTAAGGTTAGGGGACCGGAAATGTCATACTCGTGACCGAACTATACAACGGTGCCGTTAAATTCACAAGTTTGGTTTTTACCACTGTACCAGTGTTTGCTTTAGTAATTATAGGTATGAATGACACACTCGGACGAGCGTGGTGTCCAGTTTATTTAGTATTTCTTACGAGCTAGGAGTCTGGTAGGAGGGTTCCACTCTGCCAGTGTTAATTTTGAGGATTTATATGTCGTAGCTTTCGTTAGTTCATTGCGGGGGACTCGCAGAAGAGAGAAACTAGCGGTTCTAGGTAACTTGCCTTTTACAGTACACACACACCCTTGGCGTGTCCATTCCCGCCCCCAGGTTAATGGAAATGTGGGAGGTAATTCTAGTTTACAGTCTTTAAGGCGGTTTTTCCATTAACCTGGTGGAAGCGTGAGGAGACGACATTAGTAGATGCCTTCAAATATCTATGAGACACGAGTGAGGCTATAAGCCCCACTCGTGAGCAGAGGAGCTGTTAATACCTTCGTATGCTGTACGAAGGGAGAATATTATATAAAACTCCGAAAAACGTAAATATTGCCACAGTTACGTGTTTGAGGGCCATGTTGAATATCACTTGGAAAAAAATAAAAAGTTTTTATTAATTGCATCATCCACGCACGAAATAAAACGAAATAAATAAAAATATTATGTACACCATTTTACTGAAAGGCACTTTATACCAATGAAATAAAAATTAATTATTGTTTTTAAACAAAACAAACTTGCTTAATCTCTTCCTAATAAGTGTACCTCTTACCTTAACAGTGGTTGCTTTAGCAAGATGGTGCAAACGTATCTTGCAATATGCAATGACCAATGCTTTAATAAGAGAAAAAATTTGGTTATCAGGTGAACAGTCAAGCATATGATCATATTCAATTTTAAATATTGTAGTTCCAGTTTCTTTTAACACAGTGTATGCAACTACAGATGGAAGTCTTGGTATATGGTGCAACACTTTGTCATTACTATTCAGCATTCTCTGAAAAGTTTTCTCTGTGGTTAAACAAACAGTCACAACACTCTTTGATGGCTTGATGAAGCCACCCTTGTAACAATGCGCAACTTTGGTCATTGTCCTTGATTTCACTTGTAAGTGCAGACACATTCTGGACATGAAATGTTTCTCTTGGCCATTTTAACAACATAGCCGGCAATGTACCCTACTGCAGCTTCTTTGTAATATGACAGCTCTGCAAAATTTGGGCAGTCTACATAATCATGATCCAAAACCATATCTTTTTGCTGTCATTATATCTTCAGTTTTATCACCTAAAGCTCTCTTCATGATACTGCTACTTGTTGCAGATGTGAGCACTTCTGTGGGATCTTGTTCAGTGACATTTCCGTTTGTAGTTTTTATTTCATGCCTCAAAAGGAGTCTTTTGTATGTTGCCATAAAATTTAGGGCAGAAGGGTTATTTCGAAAACCACCAGAGGCTCGAATGGCACAAAAAAGAGCTCTAGGTGATCCTGTGACAGCTTATATGTTAGAAGGTACTGAAGTGGCTTGTTAGCACCTACATACTGTTTATACATTGCCTTAACACTTAAATAGCAGCCAAAAACCCTAAGTAAGGATTCTTTCTAGGTGTCTTGAACATGGGGATGTTTTCAGAATTAGTCAGACATAAAATATGCATATGCATTATCTAAAAATGAAATAGAAACTGCTTATGTCTCTGGTTGAAGTGCAGCTTTCATTTCTCTAGCAAATTTATTTCTTGAGTTAAGTACATTAAAAAGTTTATCAGCTATAAGTATGAAATCTAATGTACCTTGACATTTCTGAAACTGTGGTAGATGTAATGAATCCCGACAAAAGATTAAGGCATCGGCTACACTTGCGCTCAATGTTTGAGCAGCAAGTTTCACCTTCATTTTCTGAGTATGCCACGACAGATGAATATCCATGAATTAAATATATATATATATATATATATATATATATATATATATATATATATATATATATATATATATATATATATAGGTATATATATAAACAGTTGTCGAACCTTCACAACATATGATGACTATTTTGCCAAAGGATATAATAATTTTGTCACTTGATTTAGTCTGTATTTGTGATTATAGAGAGTCAACACTGCATACGTCCTTAGGTTTGTTCAGCCTTATGCAGACAGGCTTTTCAGCGCCAAGCTTCCAGACACAGGAACCGACAGACCACTCGGCGGTGACTCAGCAACCAGGCCGCGTAGTGCCCCGACGGACACGGTCATCAATCCCCCTTGCAAAGCCAGTGACCGCAAGTGACCCCCACATTCAAAACAGAGACGCTCTCGGTCAAGGCAACCTCTTAACCCGTAAGCTGCTGTACGCCTCTCGGCCGTCATGTCATTGGGACTGCTGTACACCTCTTGGAAGCGCATATTTCACATCGTTCCCGTAAAGACCCCTGATAACTGTACGACCATGAATCTTTTTTAATAGTTAGTTTACCCTCTCATATTCAAAATAGCAACATCATCATATGGATCTGTCATTTGGTTGTTATTAATCCTTTTAGAGACAATGACATTGTTATTAGGTGTCGAGAATGACGATCATACTCATCTTCTCAACATCTTTGGCGTAAAAGGGGTCTATTGATATATTGTAAATATATTAATAAGCATAGTGACAGCAAAGTCCAAATGCAATGAAGTGAAAGAAGCTTGAAAATTAATAAAACGTATCAGGAACTGAAAAGAATGGCAGGAGACACGCTCTGATGTTTGTAACACTACTTCCCGCCCACTGTGGGCCGCGTGAACACAGATCACTGAGATCGGTTGCTCATTTATATATATATATATATATATATATCTATATATATATATATATATATATATATATATATATATATATATATATATATATATATATTTACATACGTGTGTGTGTCACTATACCAGAACGCGTTAGTGCCTGCCAACCTTGACAACGATGCTGCATCTCCCGTCTCCATGGCAACGAATCCCCCCCCCCCCGATCCGTCCCTCCCTACCTCGTCCCGTCCCTCCCTCCATGAGAGACACCAATTCGCGCCATAATACATTTTCGGAAAGCAATTATACTACAACGAAGAGAACTACGAGAGTAATATTTCAACAATAGATGCAGTGTATATTCTTTAAGACGCTGGAAAAGACAACTTGTTATTCTTGAACCTTGATCAAAGTCACACATCGCCGCACCACAGAATAATCTCGCCACAACCCTGCCGCTGTTTATAGGTTAAGGAACACACACAGCACGTGTGCGGTGTTCCTCCTTGCCAAAACCTTGACTTAACTTACGCGACATGTTCTTTTATATTTATTTTGCATAGTAGGATGTTGGACGTGTTTTCCTTGTTCATCACGTGACCTGGGCGCAGCAGGCGGGTCATGATGACTCGTAGGTTCGTTGCCTAGGCGACCGGCGTAGAGATGCCAATGCGTGCATTCATGTTACGGGTCGCCCGCTGTATTTACCTGCTTACGTATTTTCAGGGGTCACCACTCCACTCAGTGCAGGTGCATAGTAGTGTGTGCATAACTGCAGCTTGTATGCCTCTGCTATGAAGAAGTATTGTCTGTGCAGAGTTCCGGGCCAGGCTGGGAGCGCCGCACTCCCATAGCCGCCCACGGGCTGGGCGGCCTGTGTTGCCAGCTCGCGATTGTTGCCCTTCCTTCCCTTCGTGTCTGTACGTAGCTTGCTCCACTGTTTAGATTGCGGTGCCATGCACTTGCAAGTTATAGCTGCGCGTCCGGGAAGTGTAACTATATCTGCCTATGGCAGTACTGCTCAGAGTGCTGTCAGCACCCTCCGTTGTACTTCCCGCGTCTTCGACTCTGTTGCCGCAGTTCACCGCTAGGTGCCGTGTCATGACCTGGCGGGAACGGCGGGTTCAGCCTTGGTTCAACGCTCTTCTCCCCCTGACCGCCGCCTGGTGAGGTCACGGGGGCTCCGTGCTCTGCTCTCAGCCTACCTCTTGGTAACCACTCGGTTTCCTCTTGCTGGAGTGTGGGGATCCTGGGCTTCGCCACTTCGGGACACAGCCCACACGTTCCTCAGTTCTCGTGCATCAAGATTCGCGGCGGCCTCTTCCTGATCATCACGCCTGAGAGGACCCACGCCAGGAAGGACAAGCTGCAGCCACCTCGAGAAGGGCTGTGCAACGAGCCTCTACTCTTCTCCCTCCGCACCAAGTTAAGTAGCTAGTTAGTGTAGCCAGGGCAGGTTAGTCTTGTGCGAGCACGAGAAACGCTAGGCTCAGCTGGGTGTGTATGTGAGATTTGTCTTTGTCTTGTTTTCTGTGTGTAATAAAGTCTGTGCATAGTTGTACACGAGCTTTATCAGTAACCCTTTTGGCTGTGCGTATGTGCCTTCCAGCCCCATAAGGAGAGTAAATAAGAACCCCACGGGTGTGATTTAAGCAGGCAAGTTGTGTGTACACCGTAGTGTGTCTGGCGCGCCGCGGGGATCAAACCCTTTGTTGGCTAGTTTCCGCTGTTCGAGCACACGCCTGTTATAAATCTTATTTTACCCCGTGAGAGCATTATTGTGCTCTGGCTACCTGCAGTCACACGGCTTGTCTGATTGTGTGGATAATATGATATATAGCCTACGCGTCGGAAACAGTTGTCGGTGTAAATATTACGCAGTCAACATTAACAAATACCGTCAATTATGGTCGGTTTTAGGTTAAAAATATTAGTGTTGTGGGAAACTGTCTTTTTTGTTAATATAAAGCCTGCTAATTTTCTCGGTGGCGGACAGCGCCAAGTCTGTTTAATAATCAACGATCTTGAAAATTAACAAAATAGCTGCTTACTTCAGTACTAATAATTTTAACTCAAAATCGACAATAATTGACGGTATTTGCTATTGTTGCCTGCATAATTATTAACACTGATAGTTGCCAGCGCACGATAATGCAGACTAATAATTTACTAGGGCGAACTGACTATACTACTACTACTATTACTACTGCACACACACACACACACACACACACACACACAATCAAGAGGCACAGGGAAGGGGGGCAGGCGGAAGCGGATGTAAAATAATGGACGAATACGTTGAAGATCCGAGTCGAGACTTTATGTGTATGTACATATCGCGGAGGACAAGGACGAGCGACGATTCGGCGAGCGTTGGAGTCTCGGCCCTTTTGTCTGGCGGGCCGCGGCGGGTGTGGCAGCGAATGACGATGAGGCGACGAGGGGAGTGACAGTCAAATTGAGGGGCAGTGAGAATGACAGGGACAACCTTTACGATTCCATCTCTCGCCCCTTCACCACGGACAGGCGAAGAGAGATAAAGGGTTAAACAGGTGCTCCATCGATTTGTGCTAATTGGAAATGGCCATACACGGATAGAAACTGTAGGACAAAATACTCAGGGAGATAGCTAGAGAAAGATAATTTTATGGTCCCGTCGTTCGTCCCTCCGACAAGGATAAGCAACGAGAGAAAACGCAGGGTCAAAGAGGTGCTTCATCGATTTCGACTAATCAGAAACGTCCACACTCTGGTTGGAAACGAAGAGGAATGTATACGTAAAAGAGACAGAGACAGATAATGATGGAGGGGGAGAAAAAGCATATGGATGAAAGAGGTGTGATGAATGACAAAGAAGAGAGTTAACCATGCGCCACATCGGACTGTACTAATGAGAAACGTCCACGCATATAAAGGAAGGGAAGGAAGGTGCGCACAGACAAGAGAAGGATGGAGGAGGGACGAGAAGTGGAGATGAAGTTATAAAAGAGCGGTAAAGAAAATGAGTGTGGTGAAAGAGGTAATTACGAGACTAGAAGCAGAGCAACCGTTACCTAGTTAAACTCTCTCTCTCTCTCTCTCTCTCTCTCTCTCTCTCTCTCTCTCTCTCTCTCTCTCTCTCTCTCACACACACACACACACACGCCGTCTGGATGTTTGTTTTCTGGGGAGTGATAGAGCAAACACAAACGAGAGTTTTCTAATGTTCTGACTTTAATTGTTTACACTGTCCCTCCGCCACCTCCTCTCCTTTCCCTCTTTTTCTACATTCACTCACTCACCTCCAGAGCTCCCTTCCTCCCATTACTCAGTCATCTTAACTCACTACCACTCACTACAATTCCTGACTGGCCACTTCATGTTAAGCATGACGTATCACGTATCACCAAAAAACACTCTTGAATGCCGCAGAGCAGCATTAGGGCCTGTATATTTTAAGAGTCAGGGTGAAAGCAAAGGGAGTCTTACGCGGTGCTTCATTAAAGTATACACGTCGTTTTTATACAATTGTATAGAAACGAATGTCTCACAACAGACCTGTAGGAGAAGAGAGTAACGGCTGGGTGAGCGCGGCTGCCTCGCATCTGCGGCCTCCAGGTATATAGACCAGGCAGAGAACCAGCCGCCACTGAACAGGTCGTGGTGGTATGGGCTCCCAGAGAATGGCCACGGACGAGAGGGAGAGACAGACCGAGGTGACCAAGGCGACGAACTTGGCCAAGGAAAACGTGGGTAGGTAGCAGGGAGTCGTAATAAAAATGAAAGAGATTCGTAGTGACATGGAGATGTTTCCAAATCCTTCGGTGAATAACTTAGGAAATTCGGCAGAGTGCCGGGAGATGCAAAAACTATAAAGGCACATTTGTAGGGACTCACTGGTATGCCCAAATATTTCGTAAATAAGGGAAAACTCGGTCATGGTTCTCCAAGATTACCCCAAAACTCTGAATAAAATGATGAAAACGAAGACACAGGATGCAGCCGCGGAAGACGACTACAGCACTGCAAACAAGGCGGACAAAGACCGTTATTGAGGAGGAAAAGGTGACTGGGAAGACGCCACACCAGGGAAAGGTTGCGGGTTTCTCACGTCCATCAACACCACCATAGATATCGATTACTAAGGCTCCAGGAGGGCAGACTTCCAACCCGAACGTGGCTGTGGCTCTTTTGATGTTTCAGATGATACTTTTTAGCTACTTTTTTGGTACAGTGCAGCTGCAGTAGAATATCAATATTTGTTCTGTGCAGCTCTTGTGCGGAAACAAAATATCGCACTCCGCTATATATGTGGAAGTATTTTGAGTGCCTTTATTTGAATAATTTGCTTTCACATCTGGCAGTTTACCAAAACTACTCGGACTGTAGCACATAACTTTATGAGGATATAATTCCTTACTAAATTTACTAATTAGATTCCTAGCGTCTAAGAGAAAAATGGTTTTATTAGCCTTTACTTGTCTTGATGAGAAACCCCGGTCCTTTCCGTGGAGTCTGTAGCTTTGCGTGGGGCTGCCCCGTTTAGTGGTTGTCACCTTTGTTTTATAGTGACGCGCCCCGCGTGTCCTCAAGCTTACAGGGGAAAATAAGGCGTGATGGATGACACGGAGGGGGATCTTAGTGCTCTGGCCGCGTGATAAGTAAGACGCGCCGAGATCTGAGTACAACTGGTTTATGAAGTTATTCTTTTATTTTACGATATGATATATTATTTACTTTTGTAGTCATTATCGTCATTGTGGTGATGGGATGAGGGTGCTGCTGCTACTACTACTACTACTACTACTACTACTACTACTACTACTACCAATAATAATAATAATAATAATAATAATAATAATAATAATACTTCTGCTACTACGATTACTATCGTCCCTCTAAGAAAACATGGCTGAATCAGCCTTTATACTAGCCCCTACAGACCTTGCCCCTGCCGTCAACCTCGTGTCGGCCACCCCTCGCCGCCTCCTCCAAGCACTCGCCGCTGCGCCGTCGAGCACTGTTGATGCATAGCCTACGTGTACGGGGCATCCCCCTACAAGCCTTGACCCTTCCAACTGCCTCTCGCCGGTCGCCCCTTGCCACCTCCTCCGGGGCCCCGCCCCCTCACCGCCGAGCACCGTTATAGTATATATAGCTTTTACTAGCCCTCTACATGGAGGCGTTTCTTTGACCCGTCAACCTCTTGTCGGCCGCCCTTCGTCACCCTACACGCCTTGCCCCTGCCATCAGTCTCTCTTTACCTCCTTCGGGACCCGCCGCCGCCTCCGGCAGAGCACCTTTGATGCAGCTCCGCCACACAATTCAGCCGGTGTTCACCGGCGTCTTCTGTGAGCTTCGTGAGGGACAGTAAGTACCTAGTGACCAGTAACCGTGGTTAAGGTGGTAATGGCTCAAATGACTGTGGTGGTTGAAGTGGTGGTTGGATTTTAAAATAGTTGTTTCTCTCGGCAGGAAAACCGAGCACACACACACACTTTGGTCTCAAGGGTGCCGTGTTCCAGCTGGGCTAATTGAGGCAAAGAGCGACACAGGCTGGAGGAAGGAAATGTCGAAGGCCTGCGGTACGTGGGAGGGAGGAAGATTCAGGTGTGAATCTGGGAAAGGCAACCTGGTAAATGGCGATTGAAAAGAAAACATCACAAAATATTTTGACAACGCTTTCCTCTTAATAACTTCCTGATCCAATTATCTGTGCAAGTGGAAACGGGTCTGCATTACATTTTTAAACATTAATACATTAATTGTCAAAGCGGTGACTTCAACATTATTGCATCGGCTGTTCTGAGAAATGAAACACCAGGGAAAAAGAAAAATGTATGTTAAGTACAGCAAAAACAATGAGAATATGAAACACCGGTGTGGTAGCATCTGCCATCCACGTATCTTAAGACATCCCATCCTGATCTGCGCATGCGCGGAACCCGATGGCTCAAGTTAGTGTCAAGTTTTCATCGTCTTACCCCCTGAGACTCTCCAGGGCATTACCGTGACACCTATATTAAATGTTGTAATGGTGAACTTTGCGTAAAGGTAAGGTAAAACAAAACTATATGAAGATCCTGATATAATGAAAATGTTGCAAATAAAACACCTTGAAAAATGCCACAAATCACCCATAAGTGATAAAACAGTACGGACCATCAAGCTTTTTCCACTTATAAACACTTATAAATTGGGCCAGGTGACAGCCAATATAGCACAGTATCCATTAAAAACGCATCATTGATAAATTTGTTCACGAGAAGTATATTAATTTTTCTTAAAAAAAAAAAACTACAAAATAATAACCTAGTTTTCTTAAATGCAAAATAATAACAACTATTCCTACATGCAAAATAATAGCTTAGTATTCCTAAATGCAAAAAATAAATAAATAAATAAATAAATAAATAAATATATAAAAATAAAAATAAAAATAGCCTAGCTTCTTAAATGCAAAATAATAGCCTTGTTTCCTAAATGCAAAATAAGAGCTTAGTATTCCTAAATGCAAAAAAAAAATAAAAATAAAAAATAAATAAATAAATAAATAAAATAAAAAATAAAAAATAGCCTAGTTTCCTAAATGCAAAATAATAGCCTAGTTTCCAATATGCAAAATAATAGTTTAGTATTTTTAAATGCAAAATAATAACTTGGTATTCATAAATGCAAAATAATAGCCTGGTATTCCTAAATGCAAAATAATAGCTTAGTATTCTTAAATGCAAAATAATAGCTTTGTATTCGTAAATGCAAAATAATAGCCTTGTATTCATGAATGCAAAATAATAGCACGTTATTCCTAACTGCAAAATAATAGCCTAGTTTTCATAAATGCAAAACAATAGAATAGTATTCCTAAATGCAAAATAATAGCTTGGTTTTACTAAATGCAAAATTATAAGCTAGTGTACAAAGTAAAATTATAATGTATTTCACTTGACTACTTCATTGGCTTATTAGCAGGTTATTACAGATTGTCAAGCTCTTTCCACTCAAAATTTATTACAGAATTTTTAGATACGGTATAACATGCAGAAAAGCTTACACCATACGAATAAAATCCAATATTCCTCGAAACAACTTACCTCGTTCCCTCGTTGTGTGAAACTGGAACGCAAAGCGTCTTGGGAGTCACAGGAGCGAAAGACAGTCTCCCCACCGTAACTATGATCTGACTTATTGACTGGTTATGGGTGCCTGATTGATGTCTTTAGCAGCGGTCCACCTCAAATACATGAAATAAAATACTTTCTCCCAAACCTTCTGTGACCCCTCGAGAAACTCCAAACTAGCCCCCAGGGGGTCACGACCCCAGGTTAAGAAACGCTGCGCTAGACTATAGGCTACTGTTGCCAGGGTACTGCTTCTTCAGAACAAAATGTTACGATTCTCTCACATATCTGGCAATACTGGAGTAGCTTTTTAACCCCCATATATTATCTGCAAGTTGTCAGTCTTTTCTGTCACATCAGTTATTGGCTTGACCCTCTTCTTCGTTTATCATGTGTTGTATGCATACAACTTTGGTATGAAGCACTGACATGTCCCACACTTTCTTGAGTCATGAGAACACTTGGCACTTCATCATATTATTCTCTAGTACAAGAGATTTCAACACGTATGCCATGACACCCAGATCATCAGCTGATGGTCGGTCTGTCGACTATCAGTAAAGGCTGACGCGGCACCGCGGGTCGCATTGCCATGACCAATGTCAATATAAGGAATGTCGGGACACGCGCATCGGAGGGAGGAAGTATGAGGGAGGGATGGGAGGTATAGCTAGGACGTATCATGGGGTAGCGATGACAAAGTGGATGAAGTAATGCTTGATCAGAGACTACAGTAAAATGTCAACTTTTAACGTTTATTTAGTTCTTTCATTATTTTTTTGTTACTACACTAAATGTAATGTTATAGGTTGATTTTTTATTTTTATTGTGAAGACTTGGTAATAGGTTAATTTTCATGACGATCAAGAATCGATTGATTTAACAATTCATTTATGAACAGTTAGGATGGAAAACTGGTTTAACGATAGACTTATATGGTTTCCTTGCTCTTCACATGGGTTTCATAATTCAGTAAACATGAGGATAAGGTAGAACATCTACTACACAACAATTATAATTATGAAACTCTTTGGGCCCACTCATTTATTACAGCCATAGGCGGCGGGGGAGGGTGGCTTTTAGGGCTTGAGCCCCAGATCTTTCATCAACAGCCCCAGATCTTTTTTAAGGTTTTAAGGTGTTAAGATTTTTTTTTACTTAATTCAGTTTACAGTAACTTGATTCTAGTGTGTAGGACGTATCATAAATTAATTTTGTCATTATACCAAAGTCCCGTAAGTCCCCAGAAGTCACTGTCTAGGTTTTTTTTTTCCAGGGGAGCATACACCCGGACCCCTCCCCTTTGTCAGACTGGGTTTAAGTCCCCGATGTCTACAATGTCAGGCATCGCCCCTGATTGCAGCAGAGGATATTATTTGATGTTACACCAGACAGGCTATATTTAGTGACATCAGTCACCGTAAATCTGTAATTTTGCATATATATATATATATATATATATATATATATATATATATATATATATATATATATATATATATATATATATATATATATATATATATATATAACTGCACAAGTGTTGGGCATGGCGTCGATGGGGAAAAGTATCGCGATGGCGAGAGGACACGACCGTGACACCACACACGACCGTGACTCCAGAGCGACTGAGGCTGAGCTCTCATGTCAGGGTTGCCAGATTTTCTGTCACGAAAATGCCAACTTTTGACCAAACTCTACAAAAAATGCCAATTTTTTTCTAAATATATAAGAAAATGCCAACCTTTTATTCTCAATGTGCAAAATTTACTGCATTCTGTTTTTACAAATGTGTTGCATAAAAATAATGTATATAGGTATATATATATATATATATATATATATATATATATATATATATATATATATATATATATATATATATATATATATATATATATATATATATATATAAAATATAAAATTTCCTTTAACTAGGAAGATATATAACTTGACTAATTAAAATACAATAACAACACATACAATCAATGTCAAAATGCATATCATTCATGCCTATCATCAGTGAATTCCAATAATTCAACAAACCACCACCCTTTAAAACATATGTAGCTGCTCTTTGTAATTTAATAAAAGGAAAAAGATATTAACACATACAATCAAATATATTACTTTATTTATTTCTCTTTAACGTGGCATATAGCGACTAAATCAATGATACAAAATAATATCACATTCAATGAATACCAAAAGCATGTCCATCATCATTAATTTCCAATACTGTAATAAATCACCATCTTGTGAGACAGGCTGTAAAAGAAAGAAAAGAAAAGAAAGATGTTAACACAAAATCATATATATTACTTCATTCTATTCATGATAATGTTTATTAAAGTTATTAAAGTTCCTAAACAGACTGTTTGACATCCTTTAAAATAAAATTTAATCCCATAAACTCTGAAATAAATTTAAGATTTAGTGACTTTTCTACTACAAATCTAAATGTAATCAAAAACATCATCATTTTCAAATTCAGAAACATCTGATGAACTGCTCCCTTTATACATATTTTCACTGGAGAAAAGCTCAAACATAGTTTGACTAGGTACAAAATCCTTGCAACATCTACCTCTAAAATGTAGGTGAGTGCGGATGCGGATAACTGCATCCAACATCTTCACTCCCATCCTATTTCTTAATTTGTTCTTCACGTAAGTCACATGTGAGAACACCCTCTCAACGACAGCATTACTGACAGGAGTCACTAAGCATGATAGTGCATAGTCAGATATTTCCTTGAAGGGGTGGGAGTCTATTACCTTTTTTGAACCTACACCAACCCAAAAATCTGTGCTGTTTTCTGGTATTTTGCCGCTGAACACAGGTTCCTCGCACCAGTCTACATGCAAAATTTTCCTGTATTGTTCTTCAATTTTGACAAAATTGTTTTCAACCAAATGTGGGAAAGGAAGATCTTTAAACTTTACCCTCTCAAACTGACTCAGAATTTTTACCGGGTTCAAAGCCGATAAGCTCTTGAATGTATTTTGAGTGGGAGGAAGGCGCCTTTCTAACTGCTGTATGGCCTCATTGATAAAAGCAAGGCATCGCACCTTCACTTCTTGAATTCTTTCTTCAGATTCTGGATATTTTTCTAAATGTCTCTGTACCTCTTGTGCAAATTTAGCTCCAAAGTCAACTTCCTCCACTGGCAGGATCTCCCCTTGGTAATTTTTTACCCTAGCACACAGACTCTGATAATGACATCTTAATTCTTCTTCTAGACTTTGTGGATCTGCATCCGTTAACTGAAAGTATGCATTTACTCTTTCAAATTCAGCAATCAGTGGTGTGAGACAATGCATATACAGAAAATTGATATGATCATTGAGCATCCCATGAAGAACCCTTGCTTTGTACATACAATCAGGTGTGGACTGTTTTTCTGCACACATGAAATAAGCTTTCAGTTCTTCCCAGTTGAACAAAATATTGTTCATCACTTTTCCTCTTACCAACCATCTAGTGACTGATGCTTGCTGAAATGGCAGTGGTGTTCCTTTCCTTTCCTCACAAGGATCCATTATACTGAAGAGTGTACTAAAAGCTTCTCTTCTTATGGCACTTTTAGAAAACCATTTAGGGATTTCTGCCAACAGAAATCCAAGACTTGCAGGAAGCTTTTTAAATGCTGCCTGAACACACAAAGCCAAGGAATGGCAGATGCATTTCATCTGGACACAATTGGGAGATTCCTCATGAATCCTACTCCACACTGAATTGTGAGTGCCAGTCATGACTGATGCTCCATCACTAGCATACCCTATGCAGTCTTTCAATGACAATCCTAACTTTTCGATTGAATTCTTTATTGCTTGAAACAATGCCTCACCTGTAGCTTCACTCACTTCAACTAGTTCAACTAATTCTGTCACAATTTTCTTTTCTGATCTACTGAAATACCTGATGACAACGCAAAGTAACTTTTTTGATGCAACATCAGTTGATTCATCAACAAGTATAGCAAATTTTTGCCCCAGAACATCTGATTTCAACTCTTCCACATAAGCAGGGGAAATAACCTCGGTCAATATTTTGCTACATTTTGTACGATGAATATTGATTTTACCAAGAGTACTTCCTTTTCCATTTCGCTTGATGATATCACTAATGTGGTCAAACGATATAGTGGAGCAGTGACAGCATATGGCAGTGGCTATCTCCAGCTCAGCACGTTTCACTTCATCAGACACATTTGGACTGACCTTCAGAGCAGATGTGTAAGGTATTGCAGCCTGTCGCTTTTGATGCTTATCCGATTTTTCATGATTTTGAAGGGAAGACAACCTTGGAACCAAATTGCAGTGACAGAGCTTGCAGAAGGCTTCACCAGAACCATCACTAGACTGTTTTACCCACAAATTTTTTTTTTCCCACTCATCTTTAAATTTTCTGGAGGAGTCATATAAACTCTTCCATTTTTTTGACATAATGGTGTATGTTTGTCGCAGATTAGACAAATAGGTACCCGTCCGTCACTCCGTCAGCCGGTCATTCATTACAGGGCAGCCTCACCTCTTGTTATGAGACGACTCCTAAAACAAATCAATGATAAATATTTAGAAAACACCGGCGGACGACTTTGGCATTCAAAACTATTTTCTCAAGCGTAGATTTTGACGCTTTTTGCATTGGAGATATTATTTTTTCTGGGGAGACGATTGATTTTTGGAAAAAAAAAATCCCTCATAGTAAAACGCTTACCTGGAAAAGCCTCAAAATCAACGCCTGAGGAAAGTTTTGCATGCAGAGAGTATTTTCAGTTCACTCAATATACGCCCCGCCACAGAGCAAATCTAAATATAGCTTAGGTAATTAACCTAACCTAACCAAACCTAACCTAGATTAACGGGGGGAGGCTCTGCCCCCCCCGTTAATCTAGCCACAAAAAAAGAAAATTAAATGTAATTAATCTAAATGTAACCTAACCTAACCTAGATTAACGGGGGGCTTCGCCCCCTCGAGCCCCCTTCTGTTTACACTTACGGCGTTTTGGTCACGGTGTGTCACGGCGACTCGCCGTGACCACGCTGCGACCAAAGGTCCATTTTTTGGCATCGCCGCGACAGTGTGCGCAACACACCGTGACACAATGGCACGGCGACGTCACGGCGTGGCGCGGCGTGGCACGGCGGGGTGGAGCGGCGAGCCACGGTGAGGGCGCGGCGAGCCACGGTGAGGGCGCGGTGGGGTACGCACACACCTGTCACCTCGTGCCAAAGCGTGCCTGCTACATTGAAATATCGTGATAATTAGTGGCATGGGGTATAATATATAGAGGTCACGGGCTGCTACTGTAGGCACTTCTCGACTGACACCCATCATGGACAGAGCGAGAGAAGACGTAGGAACAAGCCTGTTCGTGATAATTACTGCTATGTGGCTGCTCAGCAGAAGGAGACGCAGACGTCTACAGCAACCTGTTGCAAGACCAAGTCGAAGAGTCAGGAGGATGTGGTGTCGGCAATGGCTGTGCAGGAGACAGATGTTTGGAGAGTATGAACAACTGCTACAGGAGTTGCACAGAGAAGACCGCAAGGGCTACAAAAATTACCTAAGGATCGAACCAGGACTGTTTGGAGAGATGGTCGATCGAGTTACTCCAGTACTAGCCAAGACGGAAACAAAAATGAGGTTCCCCCTACCTGTTGGTTTGAAGTTGGCAGTCACCCTGCGATACCTGGCAACGGGAAACTCGTACTCAAGTTTAATGTACAATTTTCGAGTATCAAAAAGCGCCATCTGCCTGTTCATACCGAAAGTGTGCCAGGCCCTGATCGACGCGTATGGTGAATGTCTGAAGTGCCCCAAAACTTTGGATGAGTGGAATAATGTCGCTGAAGGCTTCGCAAGGAAATGGAACTATTTCAACTGTGTGGGTGCACTGGACGGCAAACACGTCGCAATGAAGAAGCCCAACAATACCGGCTCCCTATTTTTCAACTATAAGAAGTTTCACAGCATTGTGTTGATGGCCCTAGCTGATTCAAACTACAAATTCCTGAACGTGTATGACGGAGCAGAGGCAGGTGCTGGCTATGCAGTAACGAGGCAGAAATGCAACCTGCATGACGCCATCAACAAAAACTACATCACATTCCCTGACGACACACCACTCCCCAATGCTACTACTTCAATCCCGTACCATATTGTAGGGGATGATGCGTTCGCCCTCAAGCCATTCCTGATGAAACCATACTCCCACCAATCACAAGTTTACGAGGAGAGGATCTTCAGCTACAGGTTGTCCCGTGCCCGTCGAGTGGTGGAAAACTCCTTCGGTCTCCTCCAGATGCGCTTCAGAGTGTTTGGTACCACCATGCAACAAAGGCCATCAGTGGTGAAACTCATCACAGTGTGTGGTTGTGTGTTGCACAACCTCATCCTCGACCGCTACTCGTATGCATTTGGCGATGTGGACAGAGAAGATAGCAACTACAACCTGGTACCTGGCATGTGGAGGGATGAAAAAAATCTGATGGTGGGCTTGATGAACAGGAGGGGATCCAACTACACCAACAGAGCAAAGGGCATCAGAGATTATCTATCCCATTACTACACATCGCAAGTCGGCCAAGTCTCATGGCAAGATCGGGTGGTGTATCCAAGGGGAAGACCTTCAGTCTAAACAAATTCTGTAAACTTTCATGAATAAATAGTTTTGTTTGTACCTGCTTGTATTATATTTCCATACATGTATCTTTATAGTGATTTATTTGAATGTTATAACCTTGTCACTTTATCTTTATTATATTATTTAAGTTTCAAGTTCTCTACAACTACATTTTCATGCAAGGTAGGTATATAAAATACATGGTACGATTTTTTACATAATTATTCTGATATAGAATTTACATTTGCATAATGATGACATTCACAATTTTAGTATGTAGAGACTAGTCGTCGTCCTCATCACTGTCAAGATTGTCAACTGGTCTGGTCTCCTTGGGTGTCTCCAGGACGGACTTGGAGGAAGAGATACTAGCGACGCTGGGAGACTTGACGGAGGGTACCATCATTTCCAGCGAAACAGGAAATGTGAAGGGCGAAGGGTTGGTAGTCACAGTTGCTGCTGCAGGAGCTGGAGCAGGGCTAGGAGGTATTTGCTGTTTTGGTGTTGACAGCACAGTATACACAGGCTGGTACTGCTGCTGTGGTGTCTGATACTGCTGTTGTGGTGGCTGGTATGGCTGCTATGGTGACTGGTACTGCTGTGGAGGTTGTGCGGGGTGCTGTGGTGGCTGGTACTGCTGTGGTGGCTGGTAGAGCTCCTGTGGAGGCTGTGCGGGCTGTTGTGGTGACTGGTACTGCTGTGGAGGCTGTGCTGGCTGCTGTGGTGGCTGGTAGAGCTGCTGTGGTGGCTGATACTGCTGCTGTGGTGGCTGGTAGTGCTGCTGTGGAGGCTGTGCGGGCTGCTGTGGTGTGGAGTGTCGAGACAGTACCTTCTCACCGTCGATTTTGCCTTCCCCAACCTCATCAGGCTCCTCCTCCAACAGTGACACTAACTCCAGGATCTGGGGAAACAGAACTTTGTGATTCCTTCGCGCCACTTTGCGAAGCCTGGAGCAGAGGTACGTGGTAAAGTCCTGAATTTCAGCCTCCACCCCTGTCGTTTCCCTCCTCTCCATGATCTTCTTGGCTTCATTCAGAAGATCCTTGATGGTGGTGTCGTCATCTTCAGGTACACTTGAGTGTGTTGTGGTCTCTGTTCCCGTTCTCTTTCGTTTCACCATTCCCAGGTTCCTTCGTCGGATGATGGAATGGGCCGAATGACCTGACTCAGAAGACGACGACCTGTGTGAAACCGTAGGGGAGAATCGGTCGCTGGATTGTGTAGGTTCGTGGGCTATGTGCCCTCCGAGAAAGCCCCACGTCGCCATCACCACCTCCTCCCTTGGTGTAAGTTTTCGTGCAGCGGACCCACTCTTGTTAGCTTTCTTTTCAATCTTGCCAAAATCAGTCCTCCTCATTTCGAAGAACTTCTTCACTTGTAGAAACGAACAATCAGGGAACGTCTCTGCCACCTCTTGCCACAGGGCCTCCTTGAACTTGGGGTCGCACCATCGTTTGTCCTTCTTGTCATATAAGGCCGAATGTTCGTGAACGAATTCCGCAACAGCCTTCTCTTGTTCTTCTGAAAACTTGTAATTTGGTATGTCTTTCTTGCTGGGACGACATCTCCTCTTGGCATGGGGTTGTCGGCCACTTGGTCCTCCCATCACGTCATCTTCAGCAACACCGTCGGGATGTGGGCTACTTTCTCCATCTGCATATTCTACTGAAGGATCTTCAACAGGCATCAGGTTAGCAGAAAGGTGGGCTGGGGATTCACTCGACTTCTTGCGAGGCATTGTAGAGACCTGTGTGCAGTGCTTGAATGAGTCGGAATGGTTAATGTGCTGTGACTTTATCTATATTTATACCCTCCCATGCATGTTGTCAGCCAATCAGCACATTAAATTCCAATTACTGTAACCCACCGTGACAACACCGCGTACACACCGTGACCACACCGCGAGCACACCGTGTCGCACCGTGACAGTCACCGCGGCCACGCCGCGCCCACCGTGACAGTCACCGCGGCCACTCCGTGCCCGCCGTGTCAAGTTGCTGTAGGCGCCGCGTCAAGTTGCACCCAGGCAAACTTGGCGCGGTGTGCCGCGGTGAGTCGCGGTGTGCCGCGGTGAGTCGCGGTGTGCCGCGGTGTCTGTCACGGCGCCGCGACACGCGCCACCCCGTGACACAAAATCAAAAAGTTTTGATTTCTGGCACGGCGCCGCGACCATTTGGAGCGCTTGTTACGGTCTTGACGCGGTGTGCGCGCGGTGTAGGCACGGGGATGTCACAGCGTGGCACGGTGTGTCGCCGTGACACGCCGTGACCAAACCGCCGTAAGTGTAAACTTAACAATATTACTTGTTGCGGCAGCCTAGGCCGCTACATGGAAGCCAAGCATTGCTGCTTGTACGCTTTCAAAGACAGGTACCTAGCTAGCTTCTACAGCTGAGTCGTATGGTTCCGTTAAGCTGTCTTAGGTTAAGGAAAGTCCTTTTAGCCTGTTGATGGTCCCAGTGTTGCAAGTGGAAAAAATGAGAATGCATCCATAAAATCATCCAAAATGTATCCAATGTATCCATTCAATCTAAAACGTATCCAAAATGTATCCAATATAGCTTTTAGCTATTAAACCAAGTTACTTATTGAGTTACGTCACTGTATGAATTATCTTGCTTCTGAGAGCGACGTACGGTACCATCCTGGCGTCTGACACAGAGAGAGAGAGAGAGAGAGAGAGAGAGAGAGAGAGAGAGAGAGAGAGAGAGAGCATTCTATTGCAAGGGAGTAAATCATTTCTCATTATGCTCAATTCATAAAGAAAGATTTTGCACACACACACACACAGACACACACACTTGCTGTCATTAGGTTGATGGTATTTTTCTTTCCCTTGGCCGGCCAAGCTTGTAAAAAAAGAAGAAAAAAAAACGCGCGGCCCTTGGACGGCCAAAAAGGCCAAAAAGTATCCAATTTGCCCC
The DNA here is from genome assembly GCF_024679095.1 of Eriocheir sinensis. Lineage (NCBI taxonomy): Eukaryota > Metazoa > Arthropoda > Malacostraca > Decapoda > Varunidae > Eriocheir > Eriocheir sinensis. The sequence goes on from NW_026111635.1 coordinate 160,976, forward strand.
AAAAAGGGTAAAAAAGTATCCAATTTCGTCTGACAATTCGATTTTGTATCCATTTTGCTCAGCGGCATAAGAATGTACGAGCACCGTCAAAATGTATCCATTGGATACAATTGTATCCATACTTGCAACACTGGATGGTTCTTCGTTGAAAACTTTTTTTTTTAAGATTTATCCCCTAGTATCCCTAAGGAACGGGTCCTTGTCCGAAGACGGCCCGTTAAGAGGAATAGATTGTTCCCTGGCCTTTGCCAAAGGCAGGGTGCCGACATACCGACTATCGGCGATCGAAATCTAGCCGACTAAGTCGGACTGTCGACGAGGACTGGCGTGTCTCTGAAGAAAACAAGATTGACTGTTAAGGTTTATTGGACTAGCGAGATGAAGCTTGCTGACTCACTTATCTTGTTTCTGATCTCTGTCTCTTCAAACTGTTCCGTCAGCCCACCTTCTTTTCTTGATCGTTTCGTTTAAACTTTATAGACAAAAATACACAAGGATATAGGAATATAAGAGACCAGACGGTCTACACATGGCAACTCCCGAGAGTGGTTTATTCACAAAATGCCCTTCCCATCTAAAAATAAATAACCTTCATTTCAAGCTTTCCACTGTGGTTGACTCAACCTCACAGTAGTACCTGTTCAATTTGCTCCACTCCTCCACCAACCCGTTCGTGAACTAGTTCTTGCCTATTTGTTCTTAAATCTGAATCTATATAATTAATACCCACTGCTGCGTGTTCTTCCATCAGTTTTTAATATACATAAGGTCCCTCTCCTTTCTCTTCCTCCACATGTCCATGGAACCTAAACGGAACACCAAATCAGTCCTCGGAAGGGGACTAACTGTTACTCGATAAAGGATTGACAGCTGGTAAAAAGCAATCGATTCATCCTCCACGTTTGCCCTCCGTTATTTAGTTTTCCTCCTTAAGGCAAATTTCTTCAAGCCTCCCAGGCGCGGCGAGAGGCTCACGCAGTAAATGGAGACGGAGGAGGGTTGTTTTTACTTCTATGATTTCTATATTACGTTTTCGGGGCCGCTGGAGGGTTGGACGTACTTTGCAGGATTTATTTGGCTTCATGTCAGTGGAGCCAAGTTTATTTCTTCATTAAGAGTCACACGTAAACTTTTTTCTTTATATGCAATTATTCATACATTTCGACTGAGTGCTTCTTTGTATGGTGCAGGGGGTAAAAAGTGTGTCGTCTAGAAATTCTCTCTCTCTCTCTCTCTCTCTCTCTCTCTCTCTCTCTCTCTCTCTCTCTCTCTCTCTCTCTCTCTCTCTCTCTCTCTCTCTCTCTCTCTCTCTCACATATCTTTCCTACAGGCTGAGAGAGAGAGAGAGAGAGAGAGAGAGAGAGCATATAGTAGTAACCGTATCTGATGATGTCTGAAGATTACCTTGCGCCCATCTTGTTCTCCGGGCGCGTCGCATCGCTGGGAAACGAACACTTTGCTGAGGCGCTGAGAGCGAGCTGACGTCTTTTAATCCGCTGACGTATTTGGGGTCTTTTTTTCCAGTGACTGTCACAGAGACTAGCAATCCAATAAAGGTGTTGAACGTACTTAAAAGTGAGAAGCTATGTAGCTAAGCCCAATATTTAATAGGCAATCAATCAGGGCCTTTTTATGTTGACGAAACACTTGTCACTGCTTGGTGGTGGTGGTGGTGACGGCTGCACATGCTCACATTCACACACGACTATACGAGAGGCGAGGGGGCAGCGGCTGTGTAACCCCCCTTAATTCCCACACATGATTATATGGGATGCGGAGGGACACACACACATTTCTGTCCGGAATCGTGCCAAATCTATTCTCCGACCTACCAAAAACTCCTTCATTGATAGAAAATGCCAAAACCTTGCTTTTTCTAATTCTTCCCGTGACTTCTGGCATCTTACCAAAAACATCTCCTCCAACTTCACTTCTTCATCTTTCCCTCCTCTCCTTAGTCCTGACGGCAACACCGCCGTCTCATCTATCTCTAAGGCTGAACTCTTCTCTCAAAATTTCTCTAAAAACTCCACTCTGGACGGGGATTCGTGGTGCAGTGGTTAGCACACTCGGCTCACAACCGAGAGAGCCCGGGTTCGATTCCCGGGCGGAGTGGAAAAATTTGGGCGGCTTTTCCGATACCCTACGCCCCTGTCCACCCAGCAGTGAATGGGTACCAAGTATTAATCGGGGGTTGTGTCCCGTCTCCTGGGGTCTGTTCCCTTCTCCTATAATTCCTTCTCCCTCCTGTCTCTCTCCGGCATATGACCACAGATGTTGCGCCGACTAAACGAAACTTTCCAACTTTTTTCCACTGGACGATTCTGGGCATATTCCTCCTACTCATCCCCCCTCTGACTCCTTTATGCCTGTTATTAAGATTCTTAAGAGTGATGTTTTCTATGCCCTCTCTGGCCTCAATCCTCAGAAGGCTTATGGACCTGATGGAGTGCCTCCTATTGTCCTTAAAAACTGTGCTTCCGTGCTGACACCCTGCCTGGTCAAACTCTTTCGCCTCTGCTTGTCAACATCTACCTTTCCTTCCTGATGGAAATATGCCTTCATACAGCCTGTGCCTAAGAAGGGTGACCGTTCCAATCCCTCAAACTACCGTCCTTTAGCTTTGCTTTCTTGTCTATCTAAAGCTTTTAAATCTATCCTTAACCGAAAGATTCAAAAGCACCTTTCCACTTCTGACCTTCTATTTGATCGCCAGTATGGGTTCCGCAAGGGGCGTTCTACTGGTGATCTCCTTGCCTTCCTAACTGATTCTTGGTCATCCTCTCTTAGCCGTTTCGGTGAAACCTTTGCTATTGCGCTGGACATATCAAAAGCCTTTGATAGGGTCTGGCACAAATCTTTGCTTTCCAAACTACCCTCCTACGGTTTCTATCCTTCTCTCTGTACCTTTATCTCCAGTTTCCTCTCTGACCGTTCTATTTCTGCTGTGGTAGACGGTCACTGTTCTTCCCCTAAACCTATTAATAGTGGTGTTCCGCAGGGTTCTGTCCTATCTCTCACTCTCTTTCTGTTGTTCATTGATGATCTTCTTTCCAAAACGAACTGTCCTATCCATTCTTACGCCGATGACTCTACTTTGCATTATTCAACTTCTTTTAATAAAAGACCCACCCAACAGGAACTAAATGATTCCAGGCTGGAGGCGACAGAACGCTTAGCCTCAGACCTTACTATTATTTCCGATTGGGGCAAGAAGAACTTGGTGTCCTTCAATGCCTCAAAAACACAGTTTCTCCACCTATCCACTCGACACAATCTTCCAAACAACTATCCCCTATTCTTTGACAACACTCAGCTATCACCTTCTTCAACACTAAACATCCTCGGTCTTTCCTTAACTCAAAATCTCAACTGGAAACTTCATATCTCTTCTCTTACTAAATCAGCTTCCTCGAGGCTGGGCGTTCTGAACAGTCTCCGCCAGTTCTTCTCCCCCTCACAGTTGCTATCGATTTACAGGGGCCTTGTCCGCCCTCGTATGGAGTATGCATCTCACGTGTGGGGGGGCTCCACTCACACAGCTCTCTTGAACAGAGTGGAGTCTAAGGCTCTTCGTCTCATCAGCTCTCCTCCTCTTACTAATAGTCTTCTACCTCTTATATTTCGCCGCCATGTTGCCTCTCTATCTTCTATCGATATTCTCATGCTGACTGCTCTTCCGAACTTGCTAACTGCATGCCTCCTCCCCTCCCGCGGCCTCGCCACACACGACTTTCTACTCAAGCTCATCCCTTTACTGTCCAAATCCCTTACGCAAGAGTCAACCAGCATCTTCACTCTTTCATCCCTCACGCTGGTAAACTCTGGAGCAATCTTCCTTCTTCTGTATTTCCTCCTGCCTACGACTTGAACTCTTTCAAGAGGAGGGTATCAAGACACCTCTCCTCCCGAAATTGACCTATCTTTCGGCCACTCCTGTAACTCTTTTTAGGAGCAGTGAGTATCGGGCTTTTTTTTAACATTTGTTACCTTTTTTTATGCCCTTGAACTGACTCCTCTGCTGTAAAACACACACACACACACACACACACGTACACGAGGGGTGAGGACTTGCGGCAGTGCACATGTGTATTAATATACACGACATTGCTAACGTGCGGGACAGCGACTGGCAAGGCAACGTAAAGCTCACGTTAAACCCGTGACCAGGTGCCTAAACGAAAGTGTAACGGAGAGCATCACCACCTGTCTGTCTGTCTGTCTCTTCCTTTCCTCTCTCTTTCCTCCTTCATTTTTTCTTTCTCAGGGCGTAAGCATATGCCGTGTAAAGGTCACGATGCGGGAGTTGCACAGGTGGTGGTGATGCATCAACTTCAAAGAAAAGCCTACCAGGAGGAGAGGACAAGAAGGAGAGCACAGGAAGGAGATAGGAGAGGTAATAATTAATGCGTGAAAAAAACAGGGAGGAGATGGAAAGAGAGCAGAAGAGTAGTAAGGAGAGAGGTGAGAGTGGACGGGGAAGGAAAATGGAGAGAAGAGAAGAGAAGAGGAGAAGAGAAGAGAAGAGAGGAGAAGAGAAGAGAGAAGAGAGGAGACGAGAGGAGAAGAGAAGAGAAGAGAAGAGAAGAGAAGAGGAGAGGAGAGGAGAGGAGATAGGAAGGCCGTATTAAAGAAAACAAAGTGAAAGAGAAAAAAATGAAAAAGAGATAAGGTAAAAGGGAAGAGGTGAGAAAATACACAGAAACCAAAAGCAAGGAGGAGTGGAAAGAGGTGAGAATGGAGAAAAGAGGAGCGGTAAGAGAGATTTAGGGCTGAACCAGAAGGTCGTGTTCCCCAGGGTCGAAGGCCAATCGAATCAAAGTGTCGATACAGGAATTACTTGACCTGCAGGGACGAACGCCGGGAGGGGAGAGTGGAGCGGGTGCGGGAAAAGGGGAAAGGAAGTGGCGAGGGGATGAGGGCGGGAGGAGCTGCGCGTGGACTAAGTAATGGGCTGCGGGAGAGGGATAAAGAGGGAGGCGAGAGGGTGCAAGGTGAGGGGAGAGAAATAAAGAGGGAGGGGAGAGGATGCAAGGTGAGGGGAGAGGGATAAAGAGGGAGGGGAGAGGATGCAAGGTGAGGGGAGAGGATGCAAGGTGAGGGGAGAGGATGCAAGGTGAGAGGAGAGGGCGAGATCTTGCAGAGGGGAGAAATAAGTATTGAGGGTAAAGAAGATGAGAGAGGATAAAGCAAAAACAGAGTTGAGAGGGAGGGGAGCCAAGGTGAAGTAAGAGGCTGCAAAAGAGGGAGAAGGATTGAGGAGGATGCAGGTTGAGGGGGTAAAGTGAGAGGCTGCATGGAGGTCGGGGGAAAGAAAAATTATGTAGAAATTGTAGAAAATAATTAATGGAGACAGTGATTGGATAGAAACAGATCTAAAGAAATAATCCTCCATCACTGTCACCACCACCACCACCACCACCACCACTATTACTACTACTACTTCAATTTGTAACTGCTCACCCTCACCGCGTTCTGTTCTTAATTCTCACTTCGCTTTTCTTTCACTCCATTTCCTTTCCTTATTCAAATCCTTCACCCTCAGTTAACCGTCTTAGTCTTAGCCTTTCCCTTCACCCCTTCACCCTACATGCCGTCCCCTCACCCTTCCCCTTCCTTCACCCTGCAATGCCTCACCCTACCCCTTTCGACCCATTTCAGACTGTCATTCATCTGTGCTCTCCTTCCTTAATTTTACCATACCTCATTTTTTTCCTTTCCCTTGCTCTGCCGCCCCTTTAGTTTCTCGCTCCCTCCCCGTCCCTTTCACCCACTGTCATTCTGTTATCTTCACCATGCCATCCCTTACCCTCACCCTTTCTCCCTTCACGCTGGCGCCCTCTCATATTCACCTTGTCATCCCTTCAGCCTACTCCTCCCCTCACCCCGCCCACCTCGCCCGTCCCCTCCCCGCCAAGGCAGGTCATGACGTGAGCCTCGTCCTCCCGTCCCCTCGAGGATGACGTCACTCGCTCAATTACCCTTTTTCGTGCACATTTAGGGACATTTTCGTAATCCATCGGCTAAGTGTTCATTTTCATAGACTCTGCTTCCTTTCCTCTCGTTCCCCGCTATCCTCTTGGTCTTCTTCCCCCGTTTCCCTTCTACTACACTATTCTTTCTTCGTCTCACCCGTTTCTTTTCTTTTTCTTTCTTTTACTCTCCTGACTCTCCTCTTACTCCTACTCGTTCTACATATACCTCCTCCTCCTCTTCCTCCTCCTCCTCCTCCACTCTCATTCTCCTCCTTTCCTTTATTCACTTCGGGCTTTCAGCGAGCTCGGGGTTCGCCTCTTCCTACGTTGTTTTCCTTGTATTTATATAATTAAACCAGGAATTCTTGAGGTGTTCATGTATAATGCAACGCAATTCGATTCAAGGCAGGAATTGTACACACGAATGTTTTCCAACTGGAGGCGCATAACACAAGAGCCTCTGTAATATTGGTATTTGTTTACATAATATTGAAATTCAGATCAGCCACTGCAGGAGGATAGGGTAATAGGCTCAGGGGTGGGTTCCTGG